>NW_028324303.1:5332500-5632500 GCF_058129835.1 Hydra viridissima
CTTCTTTGTGCGGATCAAAAAAAGCCAAAACCGATTCACTTGATAATTCATGTTTAAGCATATTGAAAGCATCATTATGTTTTTTGACCCACTTAAATTTTGTATTTTTTTTTAATAGTTCACGTAATGCTGTTGTTTTTTCACTAAAGTCTTTAACAAATCTTGACACATATGTGCATAAACCCAGGAAACTACGAAGCTCACTTAAAGTTGTTGGTGGTCTTGCATTCTTGATAGCCTCTAATTTGTTTGGATCAGGATTAATACCATTTTTGGATATTTCAATACCAAAAAATTTTATCTTCTCTTGAGCAAAAATACACTTTTTTTTGTTTAGCTTTAAACCTAATGCACGTGTTTTGATAAACAATAATTCTAACTTCCTTAACAAGTCTTGTTCATTTGATGCATATATTATAATATCATCACTAATAAACTTTACTCCATCTATTTTACCATAACTTTCTTCCATCGTTTTTTGAAAAATCTCGAATGAATTGTTAATACCATATACTAATCTTTTGTCCCTATAAACTCCCTCATCTGTTTGAAAATTTGTGATCTTTCTGGACTCGACATCTAACTCTAATTGAGTATAAGCTTCTTTCATGTCTAACTTAGAAAATATTTTTGAACCGTACATCTCATCTATTACGGAATCCAATGTAGGTATTGGGTATCTTTCGCGTTTAATTGCTTTGTTGATGGTTCTAGCATCAAGACATACTCGTACTGTTTTATTTGCTTTTGGTACAATTACAAAATTACTAATCCATTCTTGCGGTCCTTCAACCTTTTCAATAATGTCAGCCTCTTCAAGACGCCTTAGTTCTGCTTGAATATCTTTTCGAAGGTGATAAGGATAGCGACGTAAATTTTGTGCAACTGGTTGTATGTTTTTATCTACATGCAGTTTGCATTGAAAGTTTTTTAGCTTACCATGTCCTTTGAATAAATCTTTATAATCTGCAATCAACTTTAATAAATCATTTTTGAATTTCAAAGTCACTTTACAATTTGCATCAAAATAATGCAAACTATTATCTTTTTGATTTAGTGGAGATTTAATTTCATCAACATATTTTTACACACATTAAAGTGCTGCTTGGTTTCATTTGATTTAGCCACTGAATTTACACCATTATCTTTGTTGAGCACAAAGTTTCCATTTTCATAAATTTTTAAAATATTCAGCTCCTTTGCTGTTTCAATTCCCATGATATTTCCAACATTATTTTTATTTACAACATAGATTTTGTTGGTAATTTGTTTTTTGTTTCAATTTCAGCCTTTAAACAACCTATCAACTTTAGAGGCGTTGAAGCATAGGGAAATATTACTGTTGATGATTTTTTTAGTAATAAGTTTGGATTGTGGTTTTTAATCCTTTCAAAAGTGTTTTTGTAAATCAAATTCACACCAGAACCTGAGTCAATAACCATTTTTATAATAACATTTTCTGCCAGTACATTTATTGATTTTGTTTTATAGGATTGCCCTCTTTGTTTTGAACTAAATGTTAGGGCAAGCGCTTCCTCTAATTCATTTTCTGAGCTGCTTTCACCTTTGTTTTTATTATTTATCTCTTTAACTTGCTTTATTGTCCTGTAAGGCGTTTTTGAAAAACTTCTGCAACAAATGGCTAAATGATTTTTCTTTTGACATTTATAGCATGTTTTTCCATTAGCTTTGCACTCTTTTTGATGTCCGATAAAATATTTTTCCCCACATCGAAAACATAACAAGTCATTTTCTCTTTTACCTATATTTTCACTTTGATTACTTCCTGATTTTAAATCTGTTGCTTGTTTTTGTCTTCTGGAAATAGTTAATTTTTTTAAATGATCTACCACGTCAATCTCCTCTGTGGATTGATTTGTTTTCTTATTTGACATTTCTTTTGCTTGTTGTTTTGATATTTCCATGTTGCGACGTATTTCAACACATTTATCAATGTTTATTTCTCTATCCTTGAGAAGCTTTTGCTTCAGTGTCACAGAATGACATTCTGATATAAATTGATCCTTTACTGCCTCAGCGACATCTGAAAAGGCACAATATTCGGCTTGTTTTCTTAACCGAGTAACAAAGCTCACAGTACTCTCCTCTTCATTTTGTTTTATGTTCTTAAAAATATATCGTTCATGCGTGATGTTTTTTTTTGGTTTAAAATATTGATCGAGTTTTTCACACATTACATTGTATTGATCAGTATCGTTTCCTTTTAGAGTTTTGTATATTTCTTTTATATCTTTTCCAGCTAAGTGCAACAATAATGCCTTTTTTTGCGCCTCATGCTTAACTCCTGTTGCTAATATATATAGCTCAAAATCTTCTCTCCATATTTCCCAGCGTTTATCTATATTTGTTGTATCATTTTCGTTTACAATATATTGTTCTATACCTGGTAAATTACTAATTGCTTTTGCCATGTTTTTATCTTCGTCGCCAATTGTTGTGATCCGCTTAAACATATAACCCTTGTATATGTTTGCAATTGAAAACGCAACATCACGCTGTTTCGTTTTCAATTGCTCGAACCGAAATCGAACACGATCACTGTGGAAATCGTTTAATATTTATCACTTTGTCAAAAAACGAAGACGTTTATATTGCAAAATACCACGAATATAAAACCCTAGTCGATATTGAGGAAAGCGTTATGGAAGAATATTTCCAATTCGACGAATACGGAAAGGAAGAATATGTAATCATCACACCTAATTTTTATTTGTCAATTGAATAATAATAACTTAATCATCACACCTGTCTTACTTTGTTTTTACCCCCGGTTTTCTTTTGTTTACTTTTCTCTGCAATCTGATTGGTCAGTTTATTTTTTTGTTTACTTTTCTCTGCAATCTGATTGGTTAATTGGCTTTTTTGTTTACTTTTCTTTGCAATCTGATTGGTCGGTTGGTAGACCCCCCTCAAAGATTTGTTTACTTAAGGGTCGTTGTTTGTTTACTTAAAGGCCGTCGAAGCTATATATAGCAGTGCACTGTTGAAACCCTCATTTGGGCGAAAGCCCCAAAGGAGAAAGGACGGCGAAGCTCTTCTCAAATTTTCAACATACAACATTCAACATGGCGGCGAAGGAAGGTAACCTTCTTGTTTGTTTTATTATTTTTATATTTATAAAATGCGCGGTTTAGTTCGGTGAGGACTGGGAACTAGTTACGTAATTTGTTCATTTATAACAGTGTTTTTTACGGGTTTTTTAATGTTTAAAAACGGTGTTTTTTTTCGTTCTTATACTAACGCGTCCGCATATATATTTTATATATAACGCTGTCAAATATTTATTTTATTTCTTTAACGGATGCTGTTTCGGATGAACATTATTTTATTTCAGCATTTAAATTTGCTTTGATGTTTGCAGAGTACCACAAAGTTGTTATTCCGCTGCCCTCTGATTGGTTGGTTTAAAATCACATGATGTTTGTTCGCTGTGCAAGCACAGCTTCACAACATGATCGTGACGTCGGAAGAACGTGATCAATGACGTGAATGATGACGTCATCGATGACGCGATTGGAACGAACAAACATCACGTGATTTTTAAAACCAACCAATCAGAGGGCAGCGGAAGAACAACTTTTTAGTACTCTATAAACATATCATCAGGCATCCGACACACAAACAACAATTTTTAAAGTTTAACATGATGTATTGTGTTTGTATCAGTATTGTGCCAATGAAGTGAAAAAAGGACATTGGTTTTCATCAGTTCTTATTCACTTTTGAAAAATTTCCAATCAGAATTAGGAACTCGCCAACCAGAAAAAGACATAAATTTTAAATATTTCATCTATGGAAACTTTTTCAACCCATCTAAAAGAGGTGTTGGTGTCAAACTTATCACAAAAGACACAGACAAATGGTTAGAAATGACAAATTTTTTGGTGGAAAATCATCCAACAACACTTGAATTCTATGCTGCCCGTGAAAACTTGGATAAAGCTGGGGTTGATGGTTTGTTTGATATCACTGAACCCACTGAAACTCAGGCTAAAACACAGTTACCATCAATCCCAAGAGCATCATCACAAGAACCTCAAGCTGGAGGTTCTGTGTTAAAGAAAACCCATTTCACACAAGCCAAGAAAAGGGCTCACACTCAGACTTCTTTATGTCCACCAGCCAGAAAAAAGTTAAAAGTTTTAAACCTTCTATTAAGAAGAAATCCATCATTTCATGGATATGATGCGTCAAGTGAACTAATAGATGTACCAGATCAAATGTATGACAGCCACAGTGGTGAAAACTCATAATCTGAATCAATTAGTTGATCAATTTTGGTATTTTTGTAATAAATATAAATTAAATGAAAAAAGAAAATATTCCGATGTGTTTACAATGGTTTGTGATGGTTTGCGAAATGTAAATAAAATGTAAAAAAATGATTTAATCCTTTTATTTTCCGATATTTTGCGATGGTTTGCGGTGGTTTGCAAAATAATGCTGTAATTTTGCGAAAACCTCGTAATTATAGATAAATTCATCGGAAATATCAAAATATTACGAGTTTACTCTGTAAAAACGATTTATTGTGAAATTACGCGAAAATATCGTACGATGGTGCGTAAATCTCGAAATATATCGAAGAGTGCGTGAAATTCTCCCCCATCAGCCTCGGACTACATTGCACCTCCGATGTTATAACATTCCTCACCATCGCATCACATTGAAGTCACCTTTATAAACTATTTCTCACATCGGAATTTACGCATTTACGCAATTTCCCATCGCGGGATGCTCTAATTAATATCGCGATCTAATCTCAAAAAAATTATCTACCTCCGCCATACAGTCCTCTGATATTCAAAAAAAGTGATAAAAACTGACCAAAAGTTCGCCAATCATTCATGTAAATTTAGCAATGAGGTCAAAGACTCTTATTTCAACCTTAGATATGTAATTAATAAAAGTTAGCCTCCGGCTACTCCAATAAGCCCCATTTTGATTTATAGAAATTTGACTCAAACACTTAACTGGAGAAGAAGGGCAGGGAAATAGATTTGAAAATAGAGAATGCTTCATTCAACGCACCATAGTTTGTCGAAAGCCTAAAAAAACGCCCAAAACATTTTTTCAGGTTTGAATTGGGGGTTCTCTGGAAATTTATTTTATTTTAAACTGATAGTTATTGGATGTAGGATTAGGACTATTGTAATTCTAATGAAAACAATAACAGTAACAATAATTATTGTTATTGTATTAACTTAATTTAGAAACAATAGCAATACTTGTGATTTACAACTATTGTAATTCTGTAATACAATAACAATAAATATTATATTGCAATTCATCTTCATAAAACAATAAAAATAGCTGACAAAAAAATTTATTGTAATGACCCACTACAATAACAATAAATATTGTATTGTAAATCGTCTTTGTAATACAATAACAATATATTGTTATTGTAATATAAAAAATTATTTTATTGTCAAAATTTAACTAATATTTAAATAGCCCAGTTGCCGATTATATAACCTTGTACCCTTGAAATAGGGTGCAACTAATATTTAATGATTGATTCTATTTTACTGAAACATAATGGGAGGAGGAAGGAGTGCCAGAATGGTATATTGGGCAACTTTTAATATTAAAAATCAAAGTTAACGGGATCAAAAAAAAAGGAAACCACCATTTTTCTGCAAATGAAAGGGATTCGGCGATTCAACATAAAATACGTCCTGAGTAGTTGGGATATGCGGGTTCTAGCGCATTGATACTTTTCTATACTTAAGCGCGATAACTTTGATGCGTTTTTGCGTGACTTTGATGCATTTTTTTTTTGTTGATATACCTTTTTTTTCAAAAAAATGTGTAATGATATTTATTTTGTTTTCTTATCGATGTAATAAAATTTTCTTGTTGTAATATTTGTTTGCTTACCGTGATGATGTAATAAAATTTTCTTTCCGAAATGATATAATAAAATGTTTCTTCCCGCAATATTTCTTGTTGTAATATTTTCTTACTGTAACAAAATTTTCTTGACGCAATGATATAAATTTTCT
This sequence comes from Hydra viridissima, assembly GCF_058129835.1. Taxonomy (NCBI): domain Eukaryota; kingdom Metazoa; phylum Cnidaria; class Hydrozoa; order Anthoathecata; family Hydridae; genus Hydra; species Hydra viridissima. Next base: position 5,338,530 of record NW_028324303.1, read on the forward strand.
TCTTTAAAAAATGTTTCTAGCGAGAACGAAGCATGCAGGTAAAATGAAAGCGTTGTTTGATCTTTTGTTCAATAGTATGAAGATGGTGTGTTTGAACATTTGTAAAGAAGGGATTCATGTAAAAACAAAAGCAACCATAAATTTGATGTTTGAAGTGGATTTTTTTGCAGATCAGTTTGATAAGTATGTGTTTGATTTTGAAGAATCGTTGTATGTGGGTATTGAGAGTTATATCAGCAAGGCGTTTAAAACGATGAAAAGTAATAGCGAGTTGAGTTTGTCGATTTTGAATGTGTAAATATTATACGCAAACTAGTGTAAAGATCTCACGGCGATTTCCAAGTTTGGAAATCGCCGTGAGATCTTTACACTAGTTTGCGTATAATATTAAGGTGGCGACGGAAAGCGTTCAAAACGTGAATTTGAATGAGCGTTATTCTTTTCAGTTAAAGAGAAGAATTTCGGCTTCGAGGTTTAGCGATATGCGTAAGATGATAAAGCCGACATCGGAATTTAGAGTGGCTTTAGAGAAAGGGGTGTTGATATTTTCAATGGAGACTCGTGGTATTTTTTCAGAACGCTTTAAATTTGGAGAAGAAAATGGGGATGAAATGACGGTTTATTTAGTGCATAGATCTGAGCAGTTGTATCGAGTTTCAAAAATAGTTTCTTTTTCAGACGAGTTGGATGTGTTTGTAGAAGAGGGCAAACCGTTGATGATTTCGTCCACAGGAAAAAATGGAACGGTAAAAGTTTATTTTCTTTGAAAACATTAAAAACGTTTTAAAAGAATTTATAGAATGGCGCCTAAAAAGGGGATGCTTGAAAAGGGTGAATTAGGTCCGAGCAATAAAACGAATCCAACAGATTCGCGTCCCTTACCAGTTTTTAAGAAGAGTCCGTCTCCGTTGATGCTTTTAGACCAGGGTCTTAAGTATAAACCAGAGCCGGCTGCAGTTAATTTTATTCCTTTTCCATTTTTGTTCACGTAAACCACGCCACGTCCAGCAATTTTATCAAGCATTGCAGAACCGGCAGAAGATCCAACACCGGCAAGAAGACCAGTGGCAAGAGCGGGGACAACTCTTGTGCTCAAGTGAACTAAGGCGGGAAACCAGGATTTTTCAACCAAAAACTGTACTTATGCTATAGTTGATATTTTGTTTAAAAGTTAAACAAAATGCCACATATTTAGTACCGTTGGAAAGATTTTTTGATGAATTTTTTGATGCAATTAAAAAATATATTTTATAAGTAACCTACGAGATAGGATAGACGCTAGAAAGTAGCAAATATTTACTACAAAACCTGTCCGCGCACAAAGATTAGCGCTCGTTTTCGGCTAAATTTTGCCTCAGAATATCCGTTGAGCTTTGAGCCATACAATTACATCGTGACAAAGTCTTTTAAATTAACATAGAGCTCGAAAATTAAATAAAAACCATCTTTAAACATTGTTTTTCATGTATTTTATGAACTTTTTTATGAACTCTTTTTTGTTTTTTATAGAACTTTATTCTATAAAAAACAAAGTTTTATCAATAATAAAACTTTGTTTTTTATAGAACAAAAACAAAAGTGATAACGCTTGTCACGTACTTTTTGTGCACAGTTTTCAGTCGTGTTCACTAAAAAGTAATAAAAATTTATAAATAAATTATGGTTCGGTTGCGCCAAAGATAAATGTAATAAAAATGAGTCTCGGTTGTATTTTACTCGTTTGTTTCCTCAATATTCTCGGCTGTAGTTTTCGGTAAATTTATTATATAAATTATCTTACGCGTCATTCGCAACAGAACTGTTTTTTAAAAATTGCTTATATATACAAAAGAAATTATTGACGCCAAATACAGTTTGCATAAATTATAAAGTTCTCGGTAGCGAAGCTTACCGCGGTATGCATAAGTTATTAACGAAACAACCGATCGAATTTAACTAAAGCTTTCGGCTTATTTTTTAGAAAAAAAACTGGTTTCCCGCCTTAGTACACTTGAGTGGCTAGAGTGCTTTCGAGCATACCGAGCAGAGGGAGTAACGCACCGATAAATCCTCCTTCAATTTTAGAGTTGTGCATGAGTTGTTTTTTGCCGAGTTTAACAGTGTCACCGGTTCCGTTGCTGTATGCTTTTCTTATTTTGTTCAATTGTGAGTTTGTGACTGCGATAATGTGGTTTCCGTCTAAATCTTGATGAGTGAGTTTTATGCTGACGTCTGTTTTATCTTGAATGGCTTTTTAAATTTTGTCAGCTTGCCCTTGTGAAATGTTTAATCTGATTTTTTGATAATTGCTCATTTTTATAGCAAAGGAAAAATTTTTTTCGTATTTTTTTACCGATTGAAAGCGTTTCCTAAGAAAAGGTCGGATAGAGTTGAGGTTACTGTTTGTCTGATGTGATATCTGATGATGATGTCTTCTCCTCTAAAATCGATCAAGTTTTCATTTTGATCCACAATTTGCGTTTCCATTCTTGAAACTTTGCTTACAACGTTGGGAAGGTATACCAAGTGAAAAGGTTTTTCAACAATTTTATAGCCTGGTTCAACCTGTGGATAAAAAGAGTAAATGTTTCGGATTACAGCCGTATCTTCAATTCTCACAATATTTTCAGACTCGTAAGTGTCGATCTCATTTGTCACTTTATTAGGATTTGAAGGATCTTCTGTTTTCTCCACGTAGGTGTATTCATTTTTGTCGAATCCAAGGAGCGGCCCTAAGCTGTTATTTACGTTAAAAAATCTACCCAATATTTTGTCGTTGGTCCAGGCTTTCCAAACGTTAATTCAGGTTTTAATGTAGACTCGTTTGCTGTAATAGTGACTCCGTATACTCTGTACAAACTTCCTGTTTGTTTTTGCATTTCAGTTTGAAGGTATTCGTTGATCTGATTGATATCATAAGCTCCTTCTTTAATGTAAATGGTATAACTGTTTGTTCCAGCGTTCGGACTGTACGTGAAAACGTTATTTTTAGAGGTGATGTTTGGGTAACTGCGATAGGTCTCGAGCCCAACAAGCGCCATTTTGTACTGTTTGTTTAAATCCAGCTCGATAAATCTTTCAAAGTATTCTTTGATGGAGCTGTTTGATACTGTGGGTATATCTTTTTTCAAATTTGTAGTTAAATAAAATCCCAACATGTTTTTTATACATTTGGAAAATAAAAATCGTCAAATCCGCTTCGGTATTTTCCATGGTCCTTTTTAGAGGATAAATCAATGACAGCAAATCCGTGGGGTTGAGACCAGCAATATCTGCAAAACTGTTTAAACTCTTCTTTTTTCATGTCGCTTGAAAGGTGTTCTTGATAAATGTGATCGACGTTTTTTTGGTCTTGTGGAAAGAGGCAAATAAAGTTGGCATTTTCTCGGATGGTTTGTCTGGGGAGCATGAAATAATTTTGAGCGAGGTAAAAGCAGTCAACGTTGGAGTGTCTTCCTCGGATGTAATATTTTTCGCATTTGATTTGTTTAGTCAGTTGCATATCGTCAAAGATCATCGAATTGTTTTTGGTTGAAACGAGATCTTCAGGCTCGGGCACGTCACAAGCAGTTTCGAAAAATTGACACTCCATGTCTGTAAATAAATCTACTTTCTAAACAAAAGATTGTTTTTATGTTTGGAATTAAACTTGATGATGGAGTTGCCTTGTGAATTTCTTTTGAACCGATCCGTGGGTTCTAACAAATCTGATCCCATGAAAAAGAAATTTAATTTTCTCCTTAATAAAACGGAGTATAATAGTTATAAAGAAATATATCCAACTCTTCCAACGGCTCCGACAGATGATGGACACGTTTACCGCTTTCAAAAAATAAGCGAAATCAAAAAAGAGATGGATAACGAAAGGAAAAAGAGAGTTCATCCTAGAAAAAAGTATCCTAGAAAAAAGTAAAGTTTTTAGAATCATATCCAATGTGGGCAATTCGATGCAAGCATTATGCATCGCTCTGGGTGCGACTGAAATTGGTTATTTGTCAACCTTGATTGCCAGTCTAGCAGCGATTGCGTGTGAAAGCGTGGCTGCTGGAATGGGTTTTTTATCCATTGTTGGATGTCAAGTAAACAAAAAGATGGCATTAAAAGCGGAAAAGCATGAAAAGTTAAAAGTGTTAGCAGAGTCGAAATTGAACACCATCAGCGAGCATATTTCTAAAGCGCTCATGGACGGTAAAATTAGCGATTCAGAGTTTCAATTGATTTTTGGCGAGCTTCAAAAATTTAAAGCCTTGACGGAGGAGATACGACAAAAACTAAAAATGGAATAGAAGAATTGGCTAAAGAGTCGCTGATTCAAAAAGGTCGAGAAGACGCCATTCAAGCGTTTAACAATATATTCAAAAAAATAAATTTCTAGCGTATTTTAAAAACCATCTCTTTTTTTAAAATACAAGACCCGAATAAAAGGGATGAAGTTTTGAAAGAAATTAATGATAGAAGAAAAAGAATTTATCAGAACAGCATCAATGACACTATTTCAGATGCCAATTTTAGACTGATTTGAGCAAGCTGTACAAGCCGCTCATTGAAAGCAATGAAAAGATGTACAAGCCGCTCATCGAAAGCAATGAAAAGCTGATAAAAAGAATAGAAGCTAAAAACGAAAATTTAGAGTCAACGAAAATTGGTGAATCGCTTAAAGAGCCTATGCCTATGAGTGATATGTCAATTCACTATTTAAGCAAGCAAAGTAAAAGAAATAATCGTAAAAGAAATTATAAAAACAAGTTTGAATTGAGTAGAAACGACGGTAAATATTCCATTGGAAAAATGGGTGTTTTGTTTGATGAAATTGTCATGATTGTTGGAGGTGAAAAGTATGAAGGAACAAAAGGTCTTTGGGAGCTAATTGACGTGACGGAAGAGGATGTGGCTAATTACTCAAAAATCTTATCAGAGAGTGGAGCTGTAAAAGCAGATGGAAGATCGAACAAACCCAAAGCTGCAGAGGTTGAAAAATATAATCAAATCATCATTGATATTGAAAACGATCTTAAATCCCTTAAAAACAAAAGTTCAGGAGTCACCATTCTTCCCAGCGATACGAATGCGCTCGTGCAAAGGCTTGAATTGAGTGTAGCTGCTTGTCGTGCGGGGAAAACAGGATTGAGAAATGAGGTCGTGAGCATTTGCGACGAATTGTTGAGACAAAAAGTGATTAACAAAGACCAATATAAATCGATGATGAAGACCATCGATGCAAAATAATTTTTTTTTGCTTATTAAAAAATGATCATTTACAGTAACAGATATGTTAAGAAACACGTTGTTGGAGGAAGTGGAATAATCGATACGTTAAGAAATTTTTTAAAAAGAGCTGCCGCGTCGAGCGCCTCAAACGCAGCGTCTACTTTGGCAAGCAAAATTGCAAAATGCGAGCTGGGAAGAGAAGCGATTACAGCTGCAAAATCTGCTGGAAAAGAGCTGGCTTCTCCGGCTATTGTTACTGCTAAAGACGTGGCTATTGATAAAGGTATAAAGGCCATAGAGAAGGTATATGCCAAAACTTGAACTCCGAAAGATCTAACTCAAAAGAGCAAAGTTCTTACTCAGAAGAGCAAAGACATAATTTCAACAATGGTGACACCAGCAGCTCCAGCACACAGCAGTGACTATTCCTCTCTTGGAGGTTCGATACGTACAAAAAAGTTGTCCAAGAAAAACGCCATCAGAATCCAAGACCTTGTAAAAATGGGAAATGAAATGATAGTCATCTGAAAAATTTAAGAGCTTAAAAATTTTTTTCCTTTTATATAGAAAAATGGCAAATTCCGAAGTTTTAAATATTACAGAATAAATAATTGTTGATGAAGAAATTGAGAGATTTGAATTTCACGAATACGAGCCAGTCAGTACCAATTTAAATACCGCTGGTGAAATAAGAATCAGCATTGAGCAGCAACACTTGTTCACGCTTCCCTCTGAGGCGCCTTTTAGTCGAAGGAAGGCTAACAAAAGCGGACGGGACTTCCTATGCGGATTCGGTTGTGGTTGCTCTTGCAAACAACGGCTTCATGCACCTGTGCAGTCACATTTCTTATCAATTGTTGAATCAAGAAATAGAAACCATATAAAGTCCGAGTCAAGCCACCACCATGCTTGGTTTTCTTAAATATCGGGTAGAGTATCAAGTATCGGAAGGAATGAATCAGATGTGGCAAAGAGACACCACCGCTAATGCTGATCTTGCCGCCAACGGTGGATTTAGTCAAAGGCAAGATTTCATAATTAAGCAGCCTGCTGTTAAAGGAACATTTTCATTCTGCATTCCGTTGAAGCACATTTTTGGATTTTGTGAAGATTACGAAAAAGTTCTTTACGGATTTAAGCACACGATTACTCTTGTGAGAAAGAGCGACGCTGATGCGATTTTAAGAGCGCCGAAACAGCCGCAGGAAAAGTGGACTTGAGCAAATTGTCCTTGTTTATGCCTCATGTCACTCCCACTTTTATGGCAAACAGCAATCTTTCCAAATTTATTGAATCCAAAGTGGACGTGCCGTTGTCGTTTAAATCCAGACAGTGCGACACCATTGCCATGTCTGTCTCTAATACATTCAATTGGAGATTGAGCGCCAGATCTGCCAGTGAAAGACCGAGGTACATTATTGTTGGATTTCAGACCAATAAAGACGGAAGTCAAGATTTAAACGCTTCCGTATTCAATCACCGCGATTTGAAAAACATGTACGTCACTTTAAACAACGAAAGGTACCCTGCCGTCGATTACGACTTGTCCTTTACAAACAACAAATTTTCGAGGGCTAACAGAGATGCGTGCAAGTTTGACAACAAGATTTTTGGAATCAGCGAAAATATCGCTCAGCAGAATTTGACGGCGTTGAATTACAGACACATTTGTCCCCTTTTTGTTTTTGACGTGAGCAAGCAGGCCGAGAGGTTAAAATCCACATTGCTACTGGACAAGAAATTCTTCGCACTGTGTCCTTCCCGTCTAGTTACGAAGTTGTTCTTGAATCGACAGATAAAAGAGAAAGCTTTAAAACATGGGAAGAATGAGGGATCCAATTGGAAAGTTTCCAAAATTTTAAAAATAGATATTAACATGATCGATTACACCCCTTTCATCGGTTCGTCATATATCAAGCTGTCTGATGACTTGAAAAACAAAAAAGCCATTATCAATATGGAAAACGAAGACAACCAATGCTCTAAATGGTCTGTCACCAGAGCACTAAATCTAAAAAATAGAGACAACGAAAGTATTGACGAAGACTTGATTCTAAAATCGGAAGAGTTGAAATAGGAGGGAATGGAATTTCCTGTTAAGATTAATAAAATCGACAAGTTTGAAAATAACAAAGAAGAAATTAGCATCAACGTCTTTGGGTATGAAAACAAAAAACCTTACCCTTTACTTCAAAAACATCAAGTTGACTGTTATAAGCACATATCTGTCCGAATCGAACTTCCTGAAGAAGGAACAACCATTCAGTTTAAAAACTACAACAGGTCAATGAGGGTTCCGTTTGTGGTGTATGCAGACTTTGAATGTTTCATCAAAACTGTTAACACATGCAATCCAAGCTCAAATTAATCTTACACCAAACAGTACCAAAAGCACATTCCAAGCTCTTTCTGCTATTACATCAAAGGTCTAAAAGGCTATAAAGGAAAACCTGTCACGCACACAGCGGAAAGTGATGATGACGACGTTGCTCAAAAATTTGTAAACAGTCTCGAAAAAGACCTTACAGAGATTTCCAAAAAGATTGGTTTTAAAAAAAAGATGGTTATGACTAATGAGGATAAAAAGAATTTTGAAGATGCAACACAATGTCACATTTGCGGTAAAAAACTCGAAGATGACAAAGTGCGTGATCACTTTCATTTGACTGGAGACTATCGAGGAGATGCTCACAAAAAATGCAACTTGAATTAAAAAATTCCAAAATTCATACCCATCATTTTACACAATTTGTCCGATTATGACAGCCATTTATTCATCAAGAAATTAACTGGTGGAAAACTAAAATGCATTCCCAACAACGAAGAAAAATTCATCAGCTTTTCAAAAAATATCAAAGAAAGAGAATTTATTGATAAAGAAGGTGAACTGCAGGAAGTTTGGAGAGAATTATGGTTTATTGACAGCTTCAGATTCATGGGAAGTTCATTAAAAGATTTGGCTGACAACCTTGCTAGAGATTTGTGCGCTGAATGTAAATCATTAGATCTAAAGACATGCAAGGAAAATTGTCAAGATAAAAAGGAGGTGAATGTAAATGCAAAACAAATTTTAAAGATTGTGCTTATAGAAGATCTAAAAAAGGAGATGAAATGTGTAAGAATCTGAATTCAATGTATAGTGGAACAAAACGAGATTTGTTACTAGGAAAAGGTGTTTACCCCTACGATTGGGTGGACTCGATTGAAAAGTTTTCTGAAACAAAATTTCCTCCAATAGAGGAGTTTTATTCCAAACTCAACGACAAAGGTATAGAAGTTGAAGAATATGCACACGCTAAAAAAGTTTGGAATGAATTTGGATGTATAACGTTTAAAGACTATCATAAGCTGTACAACGTTTCAGACGTGTTGATACTAGCAGATGTTTGTGAAAACTTCAGAGACGTGTGCATGAAAAATTACGGTCAAGATCCTGCTTGGTATTACACCTCTCTAGGACTAGCCATAGACGCTTGCTATAAAATGACTAAAGTCGAATTAGAGCTTCTAAGCAATCCTGATATGCGACTCATGGTTCAAAAAGGAATACACGGTGGAATCAGCATGATTTCAAACCGATATGGAACTTCTAACAACAAATACATGGGCGACTCTTATGATCCTAACAAAAAGTCAACCATCATCCAGTACTTGGACGCTAAAAATTTATACGGATGGGCGATGAGCAGATCTTTTCCCGTTGGAGGTTTTAGATGGATGACTGAAGACGAACTCTTCAATTGGAAATCCATGCCATGCATTCTTGAAGTCGATTAGATTACCCCAATCATCTTCACGACGATCATAACGATTACCCTTTAGCTCCTGACAAAATGCTCATTGGGAAAGTAGAAAAACTTGTTCCAAATTTAAATCCTAAAAAGGAATACGTTGTCTATCACAAAAACCTAAAACTATATAAACGAATGGGATTGGTCATTACAAAAATTCATCGTGGCTTCACATTTAAAGAAGAACCTTGGATGAAACAATACATCGATCGCAACACCATTTTAAGAGCAGATGCTAAAAACGATTTTGAAAAGGAGTTCTTCAAACTCATGAGCAAAACTTTAATGTTTGAACACCATTACGACTACATCAAACGAAAATAAAACAACCGCGCAAAACTTCTCATGACCGATACGGACTCGCTCATTTACGAAATCGAAACAGAAGATTTTTATGAAGACATTGCTGGTGACTTTGAAAGCAGATACGACACGAGCCATTTCGATAAAAAACACCCTGCCATTCATAGCGTTGGGTTCAAAGTTGGCGCTAACAAAAAGGTTATCGGAATGTTCAAAGACAAAAGCAATGGAAAACAAATTCAAGAATTTGCCGGGCTTCGACCTAAGCTTTACTCTTACAAGATCCTTAAAAAAAAAGAATACAAAAAATGCAAAGGCGTCAAGAAAAATGTAGTCGATAAAAAAATAGATCACCAAGATTATAAAGACTGTTTAATGAATAAAAAAAAAAAGTTTGCAAAAATGAACATTATCCGATTCCATCTTCAAGATATTTGCACTGAAGAAATCAACAAAGTAGCACTCAGCGCCAACGATGATAAAAGAATCATTTTGGAAGATGGTATAAGCATGTTAGCTATTGGTCATTAGAAAAACAGATTTAATTCGATCGATAAACCTTGTTTTAACTTGATCGATTATGATAAGTTTTTCGGTCCGGAAAACAAAGATCCACAATAAATTTTAAAGAAGAAAATAAATTTATATCATTGCGGAAAGAAAATTTTATTACAGTAAGAAAATATTACAACAAGAAATATTGCGGGAAGAAACATTTTATTATATCATTTCGGAAAGAAAATTTTATTACATCATCACGGTAAGAAAACAAATATTACGACAAGAAAATTTTATTATATCGATAAGAAAACGCACGTCAAAGTCTGTCATCGTTCCGAAACCAGCTCTTCCTCAAAAACTAGCTCTTCCTCCAAAGCCGTCATCACAATATATGCTTGACACCCCTGTTCCAGATTCGTCTCCTGTGATGACTCCTGGAGTTTTTTCAAGGTTTACGATGTCTGTGACAAATGCAGTCGTCAACAGTTTCAACAGCTTACTTGAGCTTGTCGATCCTTACGTTCCAGAGGCGGTGAAAAGAATAGTGAGCAATGTGGGGAACGAAGTGAAAAAAAAAGTTGACTCCCTCAAATCAACGGTCCTCAAATCAATTGTGCGCAATGCAGTTTACAAACCCATCATTCATTTTCAATTGACAAATCACGCACTGAAATATGTTGCAAAACAATTTTCGCATCAAGTCAGAGGAAACCAAAAGGATGCTTCTGCCTTTTTAGATTTGGCGAAAGACGTAGCGATAAAGATTCTTCAAGAGAATAAAAACAAAAAAGCGATCCTCGTTTTGACAATCGATATGGAGAGCGTCAGCCTTACAACTGGAGAGGAGGTGCATCGAATCGTTCCTTTTTTGTCAAAAGCTGGGATTATTTTGGAGTCGACGGACTTGGGAGAATTTTATGAAAAAGCAAAAGAGGAGATCCTGGAAAACATGGAAAAATACAACGAAATGGGCTCGAATTGCACAGTGTCTGCCATCTTGAAAATGGACATCAATTTAATTGACTACAAGCCCATCGGTGGTCGGTCGTATATCCCTCTCGACGATTTTTTGTCGAGCAAAAAAGCAATCATCAACATGGTGAACGAAGACAATGAATGCTTCAAGTAGAGCGTCACCAGGGCGTTGAACATGAAAGAAAAACACGGAGAAAGAATTGACAAAGACTTGATTGAACAATCAAAAAATTTTAACTGGGAAGGAATTGAATTTCCTGTCAAACTCGATCAAATCAAAAAATTTGAAAAAAACAATCCAAACATCAGCGTCAACGTTTTTGGTTACGAAAAAGAATCCATTCACCCTTTGCGAATATCGAAATGCTTGAACAGAAAGCATGAAATAGATTTGCTGATTGTTTCAGACGAAAAAACGAATCATTATTGCCTGATCAAAAATCTGAGTCGACTCATTTCTTCCCAAGCATCCAACAGAAACGGGAGAAAATATTTTTGCAGAAATTGCTTGCAGGGGATGAAAAGCGAGGAGGATCTTTCAAAACATTCGACCTATTGCAGAGAGCATGACTCGATCCGAATGGATCTTCCTCCAGAAAATTCGTTCATTAAATTTGAACACCACAAAATGTCAATGAGGGTTCCATTCATCGTTTACGCGGATTTTGAAAGCTTTGTCAAACCGATAGATTCATGCGAACAAAATCCAGACCAGTCTTACACCAACAAGTTTCAAAGACACGTTCCGAGCTCCTTTGCCTTTCACATCAAATGTTTTGACGAAACCGTTTATGACAGCGATCTATCCATTTCCGAATCGTCAAACGAGAACCAAGACGTGGCTCAATTTTTTGTCGAAAGTTTGGAAAAAGAAATAAAAGAAATTTTCGGAAAAAACTTGAAAAAAAATATGGTCTTCACAAAGGAGGATGAAAATAATTTCAAATCCGCGACGGTTTGTCACATTTGTGAAGAAAAAATTCTCGATGCAGAAAAGGTGCGCGATTACTGTCATTTTACTGGAAAATATCGGGGAGCGGCACACAACGAATGCAATTTAAAATAAAAAGTCCAAAAATTCATTCCTGTCGTTTTTCACAATCTGTCAGGTTACGACAGCCATTTGTTTATCAAAAAATTGGGTGGAGAAATAACCTGCATCCCATGCAACGAGGAAAAATACATCAGCTTCTCGAAAAAAATCAAAGTGGGAGAGTACACTGGGAAAGACGGAAAACCAAAAGAAAAAAAAATTGAATTGAGGTTCATCGACAGTTTTAGATTCATGGCCTTCAGTTTGGATACTTTGTCGAAAATTTTAAAGCCGAAAGAGTTCAAAAACCTCTCAAAACATTTTGAAGGAGAAAAATTCGATTTGCTTCGAAAAAAAGGCGTTTACCCTTACGGTTGGGTGGATGGATTCGAAAAATTTCAAGAAACGCAATTGCCTCCAAAAGAAGCGTTTTTCTCAGAACTCAACCACAATGAAATAAGCGACGAAGATTACGCGCATGCGCAAAAGGTTTGGGACACGTTTCAATGCAAAACGTTCAGAGATTATCACGATTTGTACAACGTGTCGGACGTTTTGATTCTGACGGACGTCTTTGAAAATTTCAGGGACGTTTGCATGAAACATTACAAGCTCGACCCAGCCTGGTATTACACGTCTCCCGGGTTGGCTTGGGACGCTTGTTTAAAACTGACAAAAATAATACTGGAATTGTTGAGCGACCCAGACATGCTTCGAATGATCCAAAAAGGAACACGTGGAGGGATCAGCATGATCTCCAACCGGCATGGAAAATCAAACAACAAATATATGGGCGACTCATACGATCCAAGCCAACCATCAAAATTCGTTCAATACCAGGACGCCAACAATTTGTATGGTTGGGCCATGCGCAAACCTCTTCCCGTTGGAGGATTCGAATGGATGACAGAAGACGAACTTTCCTATTGGAGAAAGGTTCCATGCATTTTGGAGGTTGATTTGGATTATCCGGAAAGCCTTCACGATGAACACAACGATTATCCGTTGGCCCCCGAGAGAATGAAAATTGGAAAAGTGGATAAACTCGTTCCAAATTTAAACGACAAAAAAAATTATGTCCTTCACTGTGAAAACCTGAAATTGTACGAGCGATTGGGAATGAAAATTTCAAAGGTGCACAGAGGAATAAAATTTGAGCAACGGGATTGGATGAAACCATACATTGACCTCAACACAGAATTGAGAACAAAAGCAACCAGCGAATTTGAGAAGGAATTTTTCAAACTGATGAACAATTCGGTGTTTGGAAAAACAATGAAGAACATTTAAAAAAGAGTGGACGTGAGACTGGTGACAGAAAAAGAAAAGGCAATAAAATTATCGGCCAAACCAAATTACGACCGGCACACGATTTTCGACGAAAATTTGATTGCCATTCACATGAAAAGGACAAAAATTTTTTACAACAAACCAATTTATTTGGGGATGTCCATTTTGGATTTGAGCAAAACCTTAATGTTCGAGTTCCATTATGATTTCATCAAAAAAAAAAATCCTGGTGACGCAAAGCTTCTGATGACAGACACTGACTCTCTGGTTTATGAAATCAAAACGGACGATTTTTACAAAGACATTGCCGACGATATCGAAAAAAAATTCGACACGAGCGATTTCAGCAAAAGCCATCCAGCCATTCAAAACGTTGGGTTCAAAGTGGGTTTAAACAAAAAGGTCATTGGGATGTTCAAAGACGAAACAGGAGGAAAACAGATTGAAGAGTTTGTCGGTCTCAGGTCGAAATTGTACTCTTACAAAATACATCAAGAAAAACAAGAAAAAAAATGCAAAAAATGCAAAGGGGTGAAAACATATGTCGTCGATAAATACATCACACACGACGATTACAAAAAATGTCTCGAAACCAAAAAAGAAAATATTAACAAAATGAATGTCATCCGATCCCATTTGCATGACGTTTACACGGAGGAAATCAACAAAACATCTTTCAGCTCCGACGATGACAAAAGAATCATTTTGGAAGATGGAATTCACACGTTGGCTTATGGTCATTACAAATTAAAAGAAAAGGAACAAAAGGTAAGTGACAAAAATGATGAGGCAAAATAAAAAAATGAACAAATTAAAAAAATGATCAATGTGGAAGGAGTTATTTTGCCGAACGAGGCTTTGACCAATTTTCAATTGATGGAAGCAGCAAAAAAATTAAAAATAAAAAACTTTCGAGGGGTTTTTGTCAGAGACACATTGCCAAAAAAACCGAGAAAAAAAGAATGCGGGATTATCAACACGGGGTATTCGAGCACCGGAGGGTTTCATTGGGTGTGTTGGTTCAAAGACGGAGACGAAAAGTTCAGCTTTGACTCTTACGCTCAACCTCCTCTCGTTGAATTGGTTCAATATCTGAAAAGCCCTGTCTTTTACAACAGCGAAAGGGTTCAATTTGGAAACACGTCTTATTGCGGTCACTTGTGTCTTTACGTCTTGAAAAAATGTGAAGAGGGAAACAGCTTTCAAGACGTTGTCAACACACTTTGGTGATCGCTGACGAATTTAAAAAAATTTTGCCCTTTTAAAAAATGATTGACAAATTCAACATAAACGAGTTCAGCGCTTATTTAGAAAATCTTACAGCACACTCAACAAGCAACGCTTATATCAAAACGGATGGATCCAGCACCATCACTTCAGACATTGATTTTAACTCTCAAAAAATCATCAACCTGGCAGAACCAACCAACTCGCACGACGCCGCTACAAAAAATTACGTGGACACGCATTCGACAGGAGGAACTTCAGTTGGCACAGCGGACTTGGATTTGAATTCGCATAAACTGATCAATGTGCTCGACCCTTCAAACGCGCAAGACGCCGCGACAAAAAGTTACGCAGACGTTTTGTTGCAAAAATCCAACTTTTTAGGGCTTATTCCCAATTCAGGATTTTCGTCCTTGGGATTAAAATCGCAAACAATAGCATCAGCCGCCACGACAACAGTTTTCACTTACTCGGACGGACCTGGAGTTCTGAGAAGGTTGTGGTTGGCTCTCAGTGGAACTTTTCCTGGAAATGTTTTCATTCGAATATTTACAGATGGTGAGATTAACGTTGGAAATTATTCAGAAACCACAGAAGGAATAGGAGTGGACAACACTGGACTTGCTTGTGACTTGCTTTTTTCACCCATCGGCGGACCTTTTTACGCCAATTCTTTGCAAGGATGCAACGTTTTGAGCAACACTTCGTTGGGAGGATATTTTACTCTTGACATGCCGTTCAGGACAAACATCAGCATCCAATTGGTCAACAAAAATACCTCCACAATCACTTACTGGATTCAACCGTTCATTTCCACTCTTGCCTCCATTCCTCCCTCCATCTCTCCTTTCAAACTTTACTGCAAAACCTTCAGATATTTAAATACCACTTACGGAAACGAATATGTTTTGCTTGACACAAATGGAAAAGGAAATGGAGTTTTTCTAAAATACATCAGGATGCACATCATCGGTGCTTCTGGAAGCTGGTGGGAATCGAGAGTCAGAATGTACGACGGCAATTTGCCTCCTGGAAACGGAACCGTTCTCAGTCCTTGGACACCATACAACACCAACAATTACACCACTTTTTCTGGATATGACGGTAACAGCAAATGCATCTTTTCCTCGTCTGGATTGGAAGATTTTTATTTGTCTTCTTGGAACGGATCAAACGTATCCTCATTCAACAACACATCGACTGGACTGCTGTTACAATCCAACTCCACCATCGGATCCACCACCACCATCTCCTTTTACAGAAATTTTGCAAATGCAGACTCCATACCCAGCGTCGCAGCCGGAAGAAGGCTCGTCGTCACTCTCAACTCCGGAGACGCTCAAGTCGGTCAATCCGGAAGCTTTAATCTTCTTCTCGGACAAGCATATTATTACGCATAACTTTGCGCAAGATTCAAACACCTTTGCAAAAATTAAATTTTTTTTTCATGATGCTTTATCACGTCATGAAAAAACGTTTTCCAGACACCCCAAAATCATCAAAACATTTTATCACCCCTCAATTATCAAAAAAATACAAAACGGAGATCAAAACATTTTCACACCCCTCAATTATCGAAAAAATACAAAACGGAGATCAAAAATGGGTTTGTCCCAGAACTCTCCTTTTCTAGTAGTGACCATTAAGAAACATAAAACGAAAAAGAAGGAAGATGACATCATGGCTTAGGAAAAAAGACAAATTATTGGATCTATTGCAATATTATGCGATAAATAGTAAAATTAAAAACAAACATTAAACTATTATCAGCGTCAAAAAATACTTTGTACCATTAAAAATGCATTTTTTAAAAAAAAGTTTTTTAAAAGATTTGAAGTTATGAACAAATTATGATAACTTTTCCATAAACTCTCTCACGATGTTCATCTGTTTTTTAGTGATAGGGATTTTATGATTTTTACAGATTTTTTTTCCTAATTCCCACGCTCGAGATGGTTCCAAAGATAAATGAAGTGTCTTGGTCATTTCTTTCAAACTAAAAAATAAAAATTCCATACAAAATTGTCGTTTCTGATTTGATAACGTGAAATATCCTACCATAAAAAGTTTTTGATTGCATCTTTTTCCAACGACGTTCGAATTCAGTTGCTGCATACCGTAATCACTGATTTTTGTTACAAAAAGTTTTTTTTTTTAACACTCTAACAGTCTCTTAAGCAGAATGTAAAATGACGTTGAAACAACTTCCTCCTTATCGTTAGAAAAATGCTGGAGCAATGTCAGAAATGAAGCATCAGTCAGCGTCATTTTACCGATGTTGGTTAATTGTTGTAAAAACTATTAAACTTGTAGTGCGACGTTGGATTAAAATTGGTCAGATGCCGGCTACAGTTAATCATGATTAATCAATTTTATACTGATAACTATATACTTTAATATCAGAAGTTTTCGCGGATTTTGTGGATAGAGGGATCTGCTTTCCGATCGATTTTGATCATGTTTGATTGTAAATTTCGAATTCCGTCGGAATCGGAATAAGATTATTTTTAAAAGACGTTACAACGGAATAATTCCTGTATGACGGAAATGGACTATAAAAACTTAAATTTAATACAATCAAGTCCGGATTCCGAAAAACTGTTTCACGGAATTTTGAATTTTCCGATGAAGTTTCTAGTTTTTGACGGAATTTACGAAAGTGTGAGAATTGCCACTACATTTGGGAATAATGTTCGGATTTAATTTACAATAACGAAATTACCTAGGAATAGTCGGAATTAAATTGGACTAGTTGGAATTACATTGGATATGTCGGAGTTTTGATTGAAAATAAAACCTGTTTGATAGAAAACAAGTTACGTATTTTTTAACTGGTTTAAATCATTTACAATTTATTAAAGAGTGTTTAAATTTTTCTAGTCATAACTTAAAGTTATAAAAAGAAAAATAAAGGAACTAAATTAAAAATCTGAATCTTGAGAACTTTGAGAGCTCCTGGCACCTTTCTTGGTTTGTTCAGCTTCTTCATCAGCAGTCATTAACACATATTTGGCAAGTTTGACTAAGTGCATGTTAGATTGAAGGTCAAGTCACCATCAACTCAAGTTCGACAGTCGCTTGTGATTTTGCCACACCTTGAGAAAATTCCTTCAGAGGTAGCTGGTATGCTGTAGATTGATTTGCAATAGCTCTCCACCACTTAAAAATGTCAACTTGACTATCTTTAGGCATAGAGAAAAAATTATCAAACTCAAGTTCAATAAAAGACTTGTATAGATGTAGTCTCCTTCTAAAGTCGGGTCATTCAAAACAACTGTTTGAAAATCTGTTTCACTTCTGGTCTGTTAATCTTTAGTAGATTTGTAAGTACTTATGACGTTTTTCAAAACAGTGTCAAAACTTTTCCAAATCAGCCCCTCTAAAGTATAGATGTAACAGGATAAGCTAGGCTGTAGGTCTCATTTAGAACCATATTGATCTCTTGAGCAACAGTACTAATATACATGTATGATTCTAATTCAAAATAAGCCATAACTTTTCTGATATGGTATGTAAGTTTGCCATCTTTTCACTGATTGTGACATTGCTGGTCAGCAAGTTTTTTTGACAAGTTTTTGAAAGATTCCAAAATTTCTGTTTGTAGCTTAGCAATAACTTTTAAATGTGCATAATGAATTTGACTGAAAAAATCTAAAAATATTAAGATAAATAGCAATGAGTGCAAATAATTTCAAAATATTGCAAACGATCATAAATGTAAGCAAATATTTTCAAGTAGTTGATAAGTAGCTTGAAACAATTGAAAATAACTAAAATATTGCCAAAAATGTTAAAATATATCAAACAACATTACTACCTCCAAAATCATTGAATCTTGATCTCAGCAACACCATTTGAAGGGCGTTTATCAACACCATTTGAACTGAAGGTCTTTCCATCCAAATTATTTTACAGAAACCGGAACAATATAATATCAGAGGGTGTCAAATCAGGAGAATATGATTGGTTTGGTAGTATATCCAATTCAAGCTGTAAAAGCTTAGGCAAGTTATCAACTTCCATGAGGTCTCGCATTATTGCAGTAGAACACTCTACCTTTTCTATTGCTCACTTCTTGCCTTGTCCAGTTGATCCACAGTACACTTTAATACAAATTGATTGTGGAATTATCCGTTAGAAGCTCAAAAAAAAAACGATCCCCTAAAACCAAATAGTAGCATAATAAATATAACAATAGCATAAACTTTTTTGGTGAATATCGGCGTTCAAAGTGGTTTGAGCCGGTTCATCTGTTTGACTCCATGATCTTTTGCGCTTTACATTTTTGTAAACAAACTGTTTCTCGTCGCCAATAATCATTTGCATTAAAAATGGATCATTTTCTTGACGTTTGAGAAGCAAATCATAGTTGTTATTCTGTGGTTTGCATCTATCAATGCCTTTATTTTGTCTTCTTTGGCTTTGCAGCTATCAATGCCTTTATCTTGTCTTCTTTGGCCAGAACAAAACTTTGCTGACTAATTTTGGGATTGTGGTCAATACATCTTCTCTATACACATCACATATTTTTTGCCTTACTTGAATTGCATTTTTACCTTTTCGATAGTAAAGAAGTAACATTTTTCCGAAAATGCTGCTTTCGATTTTTCATCTCGTGCACCAAAGAAAAACTATTGCAAGAATCAAACAAATTTTTTAACAAACAAGCCTTTATTCGACTTAAATATGAAGTTGGCTGTGAAAAACTACAATTAGGTCATCTGTTGGGAAAAAACGAAAAAAAAAAAACCTAATATATTAGGTCTACCGGAAAGTACTGTCCATTCTTATCACAAGCTTCGATTACATTATTTAATTATGTTTATTGACGGTAAGAAAAACTTGCATCATATTTTATTTCAAAAAACGGACAGAATTCGGACCGAACTTTCCGGTAGACCTAATGTTTATATATCTAATCTAAAAAGTAACAAATTAGCATATTGTATCATTAACAAATAAATATCAGATTACACTGCCCTGAAAAATTGTAAGATTACATGAGGACGTCATTTGGGGGAGGTTATCCAGCGCTTGAACGCGTGAGAAACTCGTCTAAACTTGCTTTGTTAAGCAAAACCATCAAAAGTTTCCAAGAAAATATATGTGTATATACCGTTTGTAAAATGGAAAGGATCAAGAGGTACTTCATCTGAATATCAAAGACAACGGCCTGCTTATTTCTAACAAATGCAATACCTGGTTCAATCCTCCTACCAGAAAAAATGTTAGCATCATTATTGGAAAGCGGTTTTTAAACTTGGACGTCCAACAATTTCCGTGTCACCACAACCTCCACAAAACATTTAATAGGAATTAAAAAATGCGTCGCTCCATTTTTTGCAACATTCCCTTGATGATCTATCAAAGATGTCCTAATGTAACAATATTATCTAGCTTCTAACGTTTAACTTAAAGATTTGAAGTCATCTAAAATTGATTTAACATGTGACAACTAAAAATCCGGACAAACTTTGTAGCTTCAATATATGTCTAATAATGTTTTTTTATTTTATAATCCTATCTATTATGCTGCAAATTTGATTCTCTACAACATACCATAGTCTTTATTTTTTAAGAACTCAATTAAACATGTTTTAAAAGCTTGAATAATTAACAGGCACTCCAAAAACGAGTGTACGCTCTTTTGGATTTGCATGCAAAAGAAGACAAAACGTTTATTGTTATTCACTTTCGCATGAAAAATGTCCCAAAATCGACCATATACGATGTACTGCAACGAAAGGAGAACGAAACGAAACCAGAACGTAACGAAAAAAAAACAAGACCAGAACAAACCGAAACAAAACCAGAAAGAAAGGTCGGAAGTGGTCGGACTGCAAGAAAAATGCCAAAGAAACAGATAAAACGCGTAGAAAAATTAATAAGAAGGATGGTGTTTTACAGTGTAGCTTAGCCCAGAGATTCAATGTTTCGCAGCAGTATATATCCAAAATTATCAATGAAAAGACGAGCATTCATTATCATAAAAAAACTAAAGCGCCAAAAAGAACATCGGCTCAAAAAGAGGTTGTGGGTTCTAAGTGCCGAAAATCGGTTGCACTCTTTCGGAAAAAATTATGATCATTGACAAGTGATATTTTCCTTTAAGCAACACCGATCCTTCTGGCAACGCAGAATATCATACTTCTGATCCCGACACAACACTATGAGCCAAAGCTGTTAGTTTGTATAGTCTTGTCTGAGAAAGGACTCTTAAAGCGACCGAACTGCGTCTGATCGAGGACTTTTGGACTGAAGTTAAAAGATTGGTGTATACAGATAATTGTAGAGTTGTTAGTGGGTTAAGAAAATTGAACCCAACCCAACCCACTGCCACATGAACCCAACCCAACCCATGGGTTGACCCACGGAGTGCATGCAAACATGTATAATTATACCGTTAGATTGGCGACATTTTAATACATTCTAGCCTATACAACCATATTAGATACAAAGAATATGTTGTTACTCAGTTACTGTCACTATATGTGTTAGTAAGCAAACTAACAAAGAACAGCTTTAACATAAATGAGCACTATATTAGTGAAACATGTCACTTCGCATTCCCCAGCGTACTAATTCGATAGCTTCTACGTTAGCCGGTGATAGTTGCGACCTTGTGTCTGTTATGGAGTGCCCAACAGAAGAAAAGTCTCTTTCTGACTGCGCAGAGCTTGCTGATATGCAGTATAGTCTGCGAGATGTTGCTGCTAGAATGGGATAATCGGCTGCGTTGTCCTTCCAGAAGGTTACGGGATTCTTGCACGCAGCAGTAACACGAAGACTCTTGTAGATGGACAGTTTATGTTGGCAAGCCTCCTGTAGCACTGTTGCTTCATTATGTAATTGCGCGTCTTGCGTCTGTGGCCGATCTCGCGTTGACTGCATTGTTCGCAGCTCATCAAACGGGTCCGTTCTTCTCTTCTTTGCTGGCGCTTCCAATTGGAGTTGGACACCTTGTTCCATCAATTCTTCTGCTGGTGCTTTCCTGGCAATTTGTGTAGCAGCGGGCTGCATTTCAGCCAGAAGCCACTGATCGACGTCATTGAGCAAGTCACGCTTAAATCTTTTGTCAGCCGCCGTCACATTAGGTATAAATGCAAAATTTCTGAAAGAGGGATCTAGGAAACAAGATAGCCAATGCATTGCTTTAATAGATGTCCAAAACTTTAAATCTAAGTATTTAATGAGTTTTTGCCGAAATGTTGCTGCTGCTGTTGTCAATCCTGGTGCAGGTTGAAGCCGCTTAATCAGTAGGTAGTGAGACGGAACTACTAGTTGCATAGTTGGTTCAGTAACCTTCTCCATACCTTCAAATATATCTTTTATGCCGTCAGTCACATCACGAATTTCGACGGTTGGCTTTAATAAAACTGCGTCATTCGATAGCAAATCCGTTAAATCTTAAGCGCAAATAATGAAATAAACATAACGGTGAAACGGCGAAAATACAATGAAAATGCAGCTAAGGCGTGGGTTATCAGTGGGTTATACTTCCTCAACCCAACCCAACCCAACCCAACCCAACCCACTAACAACTCTGGATAATTGGCAAGCTGAAAATCTCCGAAAATTTGATAAGAAATCGAATTGAGTATAATATGAAAAAAATTGACCAAAATCGCGTACATAGGCTTAGGGCGAGTTCTTTCGCAAGAGTTGACCGCGTTCGCCGAAATTGATTGATAAACGAATAATTTTTATTTTATTTGGTAGAATATAAGTTTCTTGTTATTATACTTTTTAAGTTAACAAAATTGTTAACTCCGTTCAAGAGATATTCATTTTTAATGTTTGTCCGGATTTTTAGTTGTCACATGTTATATGATATATATTCTTAACTTTGCAAATTTCTAGAAGTAAAGAAATTAGTATAATGGTTGTAGATTAAAACCTCACTTCTCTATATTGACTATATAGACTATCTAAGTTCTTCGATATCTTGATGAATTATATATTACATTCATCAAGAATAAATCTGGCTATATTGGAAATTACCCGCGCCACATTGACAAGAAATAGAAAAAATCGCGAAATTCGAAAAAACATATTAATTCACCACAAGACCCACACCCTTATCTTAGTAAATATTTCAACACGTTATTTCTGATATAAAAAGATAACTTGGCCTTTTCCTTTTATAATTGAACAGTGTTGAGTACGATGGCTCTAATTTAAACGTATACTTTCGGGTTGCCTGCCAGAGCAGAGGATTGTGTTAAAACAGAAAACATCTGTTTCGACACAAAAAACACTGATTACACATTAGTATAATAAAGTATAACGATTTATATTAAATTACGAATTGCTAACAAAAAGTGTAATATATAAGAATCATTTTTTCGTAATACGTGTTACAGAAAAATTAGAACGCCACAGAAAAATAAAAATTTAAACAACAGGAGCGGAAAATATATAAAGAATAACAAAAGCATCCAAAAGTTTGTGACGATTTTCTGAGGAATATAAAATGTGTTCTTTTCCATCTACCACTGCTAAGTTGAATCCTAGTCCACTTAAAAATAGTTTTGTAGATTGGTTCTCAGAAAACATAACATTTAATTGGGTTTCATCGATCGTTTCTTTCTTTAAAATTTCACTCTCAACCTGTGTATAATAAATTGAACAGAACCTTTGAGTTAGTTATTTGTAAATAAAATAAGAAAACAAACACACACAAAAAGTCCATACCACTTGCTGCAATATCGTATAATGTTTTTCAGAAACTTGAGCAAGATATTTGCGTGTGCTTTCATCGATATCTGAAAGAAAAATTAAAACAAATGTTTATACGATGTTCAGCGCATAATACAACATATATACAACAACCGAGTGTATGAGTATATATTAAAGAGTATATGAATGTATGTTAAAGATTGTAATATGAATTCTTTTGAATTTTTTTCAATTTTTATTTAGATTAAAAGAATGAAGAGAGTTTTAGCAGTCGAAGTCCGTAGCCACACAAAATATTCTTTTGGGATATGTAAATATTGGGATTCATCAAACATTTCAACACGAACCAAAACGAAGATAGACTTATGATGTAAAATAAGGAAACGCAGTGTAAAATGATCCCCCTAACAGAGAGTTATTCGTTTAATGCAAACGAAAGGTAATATTAAACTCAAAATACACAGAAATCAAGATCCAATATCTGACTAGTTTTTAAAATAATGAATTATAAAACATATTTTCGTAATGAATTACAAGACGTATAACTAAGGAGTCATACCATGAACAGGGGGTGAAATGATTACTGCTAAATGTCATGGTAATTCATTTACATTAACACAAAAGTACTAATTTAAAATCCTACGAACAGAACTTTGTGCTTATATAGAAAAGATCGCGATTAAAGTTGTCTGTGTCATTTTCCTTAACACCTGCACATTCATCATGTGCAGGTGTTAAGGAAAATGACACAGGTATTGAACATTGGTATTAAAAAACCGAACCCAGGTAATGAACATTGGTATTAAAAAACCGAACCCTTCTCTATCGCAAGAGTCGGCATAGGCCTTAGTGCAATATAAACATTTGGTATCATCTGAATAATCTACTTCACCAGAGCTAGATTACTTCCTCGTGATTTTTTTGTTTTAGACTTTTTCTATTCATCAATATTTTAACAGGAAAATGGTTTTTTTTGCCCACTCCACAAGGTATCATTATACCCAATATATGTAACAGACAACATTTTGAGTTTATTGTAAAACACAGAATAACTCTTATTTCAGTACAAATATTACAGGTCATAGTAAAAGTTAACTTAACAGTAATGTAAATATAATTGCATAAAGTTTACACTTACCTCAGATCAAACGTGTCAAAAATGTATTTACCTACAAACTGTGCATATTGAATTTAAATGACACAAGGTTGAACTCAAAATGTTGCTATAACCTTACAAATTAGTTTTAGGACGATTTTGTAGATAACAGAAATAATTACAATTTAAATGAATGGGATTGTTTTACTTCAAGAATCATTTTGCAATACTTTTTCCCTATTAGTTTAATTACAGAAAATAATTTACCTGAAAGAAACAATGAGAGAAAATAAAAAAACCATTTACCATGCAAAGCATCAATTAAGCCAATGCATCCTCTAATGAGGCGACTCTCATCTTCAGGAGGAAACTTTATACAAGCATCAGATGCTTCCGAAATACCAGGAATTAAAAAATTCAAAGAAATCAATAATGGCTTCCACAGGCTTAAACTTTCACTAAAATAAAAGTCAGGAAAAAACATTTTTTTAATTTTTCTAAGTAAATTATAATTTAAGTAGAGAAAAAGTTCAAAATAAAATAGTAACCTTAAGGATAAATGAAGAGTGTTGTCTTGCTGAGCATTATTCAAAGAGCTAGCCTCTGCAGCAGAAAGCTTTTTAAAAAATAGTTTTAAACTTTAATGGGAATCCATATAGATAAAACCAAATTTTTCCTTCACAATTTATATACAGAATTCTATCAGATCATTATCTACTTTCGGGTTTGTAAATAATAACTGTCAACTTACCAACAAATTCACAGCTTCAAGTGAAGAGTTATCAATAGAACCAATGGTAGATTTGAAGAACTGCTGAACTTGTGCAAATCTACTTGATTTGATAAATAATTCAAACTCTGATTTAACTGCATCAACTGCATCAACTGCAAATTGAAGAATTGAAATAGAAAGAAATTATTGTGTCAATCAAACTCATAAAAATAACATAGAAAGTAATGTGAAAAGAGCTTATGCTATATAGCTAATAGAAAGCAGGCCTGTTCATGACCACGCAAATAATATTTTGTTTTGATGATTTGACCACGGTTTTTAACATTTCAAAAATGCGCTGAAAAAAATTGTTTTTAATTATGTTAAAAATAAATAACTTCAATACTTTTACCTTTATTAACGTTTTTATATTAGCGAAACGCTTTTAAATAAACTAAAAAATTACTGTTAATGATTTTATTTAAAGTATCAATGAAAGCTTTATAAATTTTTATTTACATTACTTAGTTATATATATATTTTTTATGATATATAATATATATAAATTAATAAATGCAGTTTAAAAAAAAAAAAAAATTTAAGTTTTAAGTTTTATACAAAGGCGACGCATTTCTGACAAAAGAAACGACATAATTTTTTTTCTTTTCTTTACGTTACTTCAAAGAATTGTTCAGAATCTTTTTTTGTTAACTTTTAAATATGCGTATTTATTAAACAATCGCTAGTAGTAAACTGTTACTTTATTTAAAAGGGTTTCGCATAATATTATATTATAAAAACATTAGTAAAGATAAGATATTTAAAGTTATGTATTTCAAACGTAATTATAAAAGTAATTTAAATAATCTTATCGTTATAATTTTTAATTTTTTGATTTTAGTTTTAGTTAAGTTATTTTTATTTTCTTTTTCGTTACTATATTTTTTTGTTTTCAGGAGATTTCTTTTCTTTTTTTAGGATAAGTTTTCTTTTAAGTTTCTTTGTAGTTAAGATAATTTTTTTCAGCGCATTTTTGAAATGTATACAAATTTTCAAAACATCTTAACAGCTGTGGTCAAACTTTCAAAATGAAATAGTGTTTGTGTGGTCATATTATGCCGTGCAATCGCACACCTTCCTGGCCAAGCCTGAGAAAGTAAAAGAAACCTACCCCATACCTGTACTCACAGCCTGATTTGTTAGTAAAAAAGGTTCTGTAGAGAAATCTGTATCATCAGTTGCAGCATGAAGGTCAAGGGTACCATCTTCTGTAATAGAAAATGAATTGCAACTGAATGCAAGCACAGTGTCTGGAGGAAGTGTGTAAGAGTGGGTGATCTTTTTTTCAATAGAATCTTTAGTGTGTATATCAACTGTAACAACAGACTTAACAGCTAAACTGTCCTCAGTAGAAACTAAAACAAAATTGAATTAAAAAAAAAAACAAATGTAAAAATAATATCTTTAAAATTAAAATCTCTTTATATAAAAAGTAAACAAGATGCAGGGAAATATAAACATCACCAAAATTTCATATAAAAACTATTTATAGAGTACAACTACTAGCAAATTTACATTCACCAAACACATAATACGAAAAACATAAAAGGTGTAAGTCAAAACACTTCAGTGGAAACTTGCAGCCCCTTAAGTGGTTTAATCATGATTGATTCAATAAATAATTGAATCATTGGTTTTAAAACAAAAATAAAATGCCTTTTGATTGTCTATTTGTTATTACAAAATAAAACAAGAATAAATCAGAGTTCCTTCTTTAATTCATTTCACAAATTGGCAAAATAAAAGCAATTTTACATTAGCTAACAAATGCACAAACATGTAAAAAATATCATAATTGGCTGAAAAGTCAGAACGAAAAGATTACATTAACAAATCAATCTACTTTTTTTTTTATAAACCAAGAAAATTTTTCTACCATTAACATCAGAAATGCCACTTAAAGTGCTATTTGAACATGTTGATATTGATTCAAGAACAATACACAACTCTGTTCGCTTTTGTTTTTCTACTTCTTCAATCAATGGGTGGAGCATGTTGACTTTAGTAAACTGCAATGCATTGTTCAACTTTTGCCATGTTATCTAGAGTTCCAAATGTCAAAAACTATCATAAAAGTTAAACATAAATAAATATGAAAAACGAAAAAGACGTCAGAAAGTAAAAAACTTCCACCAAATTTAATAAATAATTCCCTATAATATATATTTATATATATATTGGTGGAATATATATATATATATATATATATATATATATATTAGGGTGATCCAAAAAAACTTTTTTTTACATTTAAACAACATTAAACAACAACAGCTGCTCATTGTCGCCTAGTTTGTTTAGCACTCAATATTGATTTTTTTGCATCTGGTAAGACAGCCCTGTTTTCTGCAACTAAATTTAGCACATACTTTTGCTGCTCTTCATCTTTTGTTAAGACACCATTAAAGTCTTGTACTAACTTCACCCCTCTTTCGGCGCAATCATTAACAACTTTAAGAGACTTCACTACTTCTTTAGAGTCGGCATACAACTCATTATTTTTCCAGTTTGAAGGATCTTCTTCAAGAAAGGAAATGTCAATATTTAAGAAATTAAAAAATGAAAGTGATTTACACGTTACAAAGTTCTCAAGGGATTTACTCATTACATTTGTAATATCTGCTAATTTCTTTGATGGCCTATTATTGTCTACGCATTTACGCTGAAGGGCAGTTATCATTTTTCTTTTAACTTCAATCTCTACATCATCACTAAAAAAGGCCAAAGATGTAAGTTCTTCACTTAAATACCAAAGATGCCGCTTCATTGTCTTGGTTGCAATCGCGATCTTCAGCAATTTTTATTAAATCAAAAACATTAGTTGGCGCAATATCAAAAAGTTTCATAATTCTCTTTTCAAAGTCTGTTACTTTGCTTCTAGCAACAGCTGATTTCTTACTTCTATCTTTTAATAGATCCGTATATTCTTTATGAAATTTTTCAAGCCTTGTAACTGCATTATCCTTTCGAATTGTAGGAATTCTAGCTTTTTCCCAAATTTCACAAGTTGATTTGATAACTGTTACCGAACTTTCATGTATACTCAATCCTTTCACCTCATGGTGGAAGAAAAAGCATTTTAATACTTCCAAAATTGTTGGAAGCTTAAGATGTTTGGAAGGGAAAGCATTGATATTGGTTGACCAATTAACCATTTTGCTTTAGAACTGCGTGTTGACTTTGCGACTGCAGCCATTTTAAATTTTCTTTAATACAGTGTATGAATGAAAATATATTTTGTTGTCACCTATATTTCCAAACAAAATTAGTTTCGCTGAAACTCGCAATTATATCACTTTCTTAAAATACTGTAATTAATATTATTAGTCAAGCAAAATAGATAAACTATTGTAATTTTATTTCAGGAATCACAACACTCTCGATAAAGTCTCAAACTGAACTAAACCATATAATAAACCAATATAATAAAATATAATGAAATTTGGCTTAGTTTGCAATTTATTTTGCCGCTTTAATATGCATTTAAAAAGGAAATGTTGTTTAACAAAAACTATTATGCGTAATAAGAGCTTTATTTTCGTTTTTATTTTATTAAAATCGAACGGTAAATAACTGAAATGTGCACAGAAAACGAAGGTCAATATTTTACTGAACTTTTGAAAATTCCAATTTTAGAGGGGTATAAAGATCGCCCCAGCGTGACCTCTAAATATTAACCAATTTGGCTGATTTTTCAATGTTTTCTTTCATAAATGAACACATATATATATATATATATATATATATATATATATATATATATATATATATATATATATATATATATATATTGAGGTACATTGCACAGATCTTTTTGTGAATTTCAGAAATCTTTTAAAAAAACAATAAAAAGGTTTTTAAAGCTGTAGCAATTGAAATCATTGACACAACTTTTGGTACTAAAAGGTCCTGCATTTGATTACATTAACATATATGATTGTCAAGAACTACATTCCTCACAATATTCATAGTTCAATTAAAAGCAGTAGTTAGTAGACAATTAGCTGAACTCCGTGTCCACAAAATGTTGGTTACACTTTGGAAAGATGCACCTGTGTTTAACAACTCCTTGTAAAAATATATATATATATATATATTTCTCTTCTTCATTCTTCATGATACCAACATTGAAATTTTGTATCAGAAAAACTCCAGGCTTTACACAGTTGTTTACACATGGTAAGTTAAGTTGTCCAACTTAAAACCATTTTGTATGATTGGCATTCTAGCCACTCATTAACAGCAGTATTAAGGAAGCCATCATCAATATCAGTTTCTAAGAAACTGAGAACTCAATAGTTCTCCAATGGTATGTGGCAATGATTTAATCAGATGCAAATCTTTCTTAGAAACTCAAGTAAAGAATGATTATTTCTGTTTTTAAATATTTTTGTTTTTATTTAATTTAGGTTTTTACTTTTACTTGGAGAGGTAAAAATCAAAATTCAAACTTGAGTTATAGATTGAAATTGCATCAACAATACCATTTATGTCAAATAATGTAGCTTCACTAAGTTATTGAATGGATGCAAGAATAATTTGTTTGTTTTGCAAAACTTCTTTTTTGCCTTTTCAGATACACTTTTGCTTCCAGGTCAGCTTTGTAATATGAGTGAGCTAATTTAACAGATAACAAGAATGATTTTATGGAAATACTTTACAAACCTCAAAGCCTCAATTGTATCTGAATTAACTGAAATACCAGGCAATTGAATAATCTATTGGTAAATTTAGAATCCAATCTCACTATTAATAATCCATCCTCACTTTCTAATGGAAAACCCAACAGTCCATTCTCTAGGGTACTTAGGGTAAATTAAGAATCCATTCTCTAGGGTACTTTCAATGAGAAAGTGAGGAAACAACTTTGAAAAGGGATGTAAGTACACTTAGTGAATCATTAATGAGTTGAATCATCAATGTGAATTGATTTGAAAATCATGATTGTGAATCATCAATGTGTTATATCACACCTTAAAATGACTTGCGGGCCTCTTAAGGGTCCCTTAGTGGTTCAGGGTATTCTAAGGGCAACTTTTCTCAAACAATTTTTTCATCAAACATTAAAAATAGCAGGTTATATTTCTTTTCAGCATAAAATTAGTATATTTTTGATGATTTTATAAAATTAGGGTGTGTTTAGGGCAGATCCTAATAAGGGGTGGCTTGGGCTAAATTTGGGCTATCGAGAGATAAGCTCCAATTTTCTGGAATTTTAAAACTCAGAAAAAAATGATTTAACAGAACAATTTTGCACCCTTCAGAAAGAAACTCCGTAAAGGGTATATTGAGTTATCTATTTAAATATTGTAAATATGGTTTGAGTGGTTTTTTTTATGATATAAATTAAAAACAAAATATTTATTATATATAAATTAAAAATGGCTTAAAGAACTGAAAGAAAACATCTTAATCAACTTGATATTTTTGTTTCAAGATTAAAAGTAATACAACAATATAAATAGGTAGCTAATTATCTTGATAATTTAAAAATATCAAGGTAATGTTGTAAAGTAATTATTGTTAGTTTTATCTCATCCTATTTACAGACTGTCAGACAAGTATCTAATTGCCTTTTTTTAATCTAAATTTTTGTAACTTCTTTTTAAAAATTTTGGTCAAATATATTTATTTTAGGAGAATCCTCCAATTTTGACGCAGGGTGAGCCTGTTATAGAGAATATTAAACTTGGTGAAGATAACTTTGATAGAAGTGTGCCTACTACTTTTGATGATATAGCTGGATTATATGACTAAATGGAGCACAAAAGCAATGAATGTAAATTAGGATTTCCTTTGTTTAATCTAAATTATTAATTTTTGAGACAAATACTCACCAAACACACACTACAAAAAAGATTGCTCTCAGTTTTTTTAATAAGTGTAATTAGTCAAACTAATTGAACAAACTCATACATTTCTGTACCTTACAGTGCTAAAAGGCCTATTTAAAAAAAAAAGTGTTTTTTTTTCAGGTGAAATTTCATTAAGAGAAAGTTATGAAAGTAAAGAAGAATCCAAGTGTCATTTTTCATTTCTTCATATAAAGCTGTTATATTTCTGTTTGAACTTGACTCAAAACAAAATTCAAACGTTTAATATCATCATTTAATAATATCATTTTCATTTAAGTCTAGTCTGATTACATAAGAACATCTCTTATTTATCTGATGTAAGTAAAAGTTATTTTTCTGCTGTTTGTTGTGATGAGATGATTTATTTGTTCTTATATGACTGTGTTTTGTTGATAGATTTCTTTTTTTAAAGGTTTCCAGTTTTCAACTATCTGTATCACCTATCCAGCCAATTGTAAGTTTTTGAAAATTGGGATCTAGATATATATTTTAGGTGCACAAACGTTTGTGTTTTTTGATTTTTTAATGATTTCTTATAGGTTTCAAGCAATCCACAGTCAGATATTCAGTCAATTGTATGCTGTAAACTATTGATTGTTCATGTATAAGTTTTCTCCAAACCTTATCTGCATTTATAGTAATACTTTTTACATCTGGGTATATAAGGCTACCATGCTCTAAAACCTTAAGATATAAATAATGATGAGATTTGATATAAATCTCAGGGTCCATATGTAGGAGTACATATGGCCCAAGGAGTACATATAAAATATATATTGGTGTGCGTATTTTATTAAATTATATTAGAAATATACTTTTATATTAGCTAAGTATTAGTTTTATAATGGTATAAAACTGCTATAGACATTTTTTTTCAAGGGGTAATTAAAAAATATTTAAGCTATATTGGAAATAATATTTGTTGTAACTTTAGTTAAGTCTACATGATTCCTCTGATTCAAATTGCTGGCACATGACTTACAGCAGAAGATCAATAGACCTGGAACAAATGGGAAGCAGAAATTTTTTGATAGTCTGGAAAATCAGCTCAAAAGTGAGTGTTATCTACATCTACTGTGAAAAATAGTACAAATATGAATCTGTCTGAGTGTCAAGATCCTCGACAAAAAAAGCAAAAGACTCAGAAATAACTTTTGTAATTAAAGATATCGTATAATGATGATTTATATAAATATTATTATATAAACTATGTTTAACTATTGAGTATTACTAGTTTAAAAAAACAACCACGCTTTATATTCAGGATGAGTAGTAAAGTGTGGGTTTTTTTTGGCAGCTTCAGGGCTAGCCCTTAAGGGACCCTGATATATAGCGCAGACATTTTCATAAGGCAATTTCCTGAAGAATTTTTAAGGCGAGATACAACGATCATTAGCATGTCAATAATGACTCATTTAAAATTATTCATTGGTAAACAGCTATTGCTTGTGCTTCACCTGAAGATATTTCAATTTAGCAATAGCTTCTTGCCTTGAAAAGTCACTATTATTGCCAGTCTATATATCTTCTTAACACCAGTGAATGATGGGAACAGCTTTTCATCCCAATTTAGCATTAACTATTAGCAACCATTTAGGTTCAAGGTTTGCTGAAGTTCTGAGTGTCTTGGTTCTCTAAATTTTTTTCTAAGGCGTTGAAAAGAAGCTCAATTTATTAACAGGTTTTCACTATCACATCAAAATACTTCTACAGCAGCCATTAACATGTAAAATTTGTCAGCAATCTTGCACCTATTAAAAACTTACACAAAACAGGAAGTGAAAAATGGCAATATACCCTATGTTGTTGAAACTTTTGCTACTGCTGCTGTTGATATTTGATTGATGGGCAATAAAATTTCACTGTCATCACCACCATATATATATATATATATATATATATATATATATATATATATATATATATATATATATATATATATATATATATATATATATATATATTAAAAATAAAGAAACAACAACTATGTATGGTACTTAAAGCTTCATGCCTTACGGCAACTGCCTTTATACACACAATTACAAGTTATTATATTACCAGTTATTATTTTTTTATATTTGGTAAAGGTTTTTACTTTCTGACATCTTTTCTTTTGCTTTTGATATTTATTTATATTTAACTTTTAAGTTTTTGACACTTGAGCATCCTCATATATATAAAAATAACCAGTTAACTTTAAAATTTAAATAAGCCATAATTAGATTTTTTTTTTTCGTCAACTTTCATAAGATTTGTCTGCATCAAAAAAAGTTATTAAGTATGCATCCTTCTTTTACTATATTTAAATTTGTTTTATGTTCTCCTTACATAAAAAGTAAATATTTAAAAATAGGATTGAAAACTTACCTCTTGCTTTTGGATTGACCCCATATTGATGCTGAGATTAACTAAATCATCTGCTGAAAAATCTAGCTGTAACTCACTAGCTATCTTAGCACCAATATCCCCTTTAATGCTTAGAGTAGGATTTTCAATGTAATCACTGACCAATGTAAACTTAATATCTGATTTGTCCAGATTAAGCTTCTATTAAAGAGAAAAAAAGTATTTATACCAATATAATGACACCCCATAACTTCTTAGGTGTCAAGAATTCCTGAAAATCCATTAAGATAAAAATACTCAGTTGAATTGCCTGGTAGACTAAATCCATAAACCCTTAAGAGCAAAGACAAATAAAATTTTCAAATTTTTAAGATAATCAAAAGAAAGAGCGCAAAAATTGCGCTCTTTCTTTTGATTATCTTAAAATTTTGACTTCTTATACAAAGTATATCTGCACAAACCTATTGTGCAGATTTACGTAATAAAACATATATTGCAGTATGCCATACCATTATACTTAAAAAATACCATATTAAATGTCTTAAATATTCATACATTTGTTAGGAGATCATCCAATACTATCTGAGTAGGGTTGATTTGTGGTCCTTTCCATGGCCAAAAGCTTTTTTTCTGGAATACAACACACAAAAGCTTATATCTCTCAGAAGAATTTAGATCAGGAACGTGGTGAAGCGTTTTTGATCCAATACTTTTTGTAACGCATTTGGTTGCAGATTCAAACATCGCCATTGCAAAAAACCTAGTATGCTATGCTTGAAAAATAAACTATTGGATTAGAAAAAGACATTGAAACATAGATCGACTTTTTTACTTATTAATAAAGCTTATATTAAGTTTGATTGGTATTTAGCTACCTTATATGCGTTCTCAATTTATATTCATATATCGGTAAAAACTGGGCGTTACCACACTTTCTCTTCCCTTCACCCTATTTTTAAGAATTGTATAAAAATATGGGTCACAAAGTTTAATTGCGCCAAAAACTGTAGGTCTTAATATTTATAAATATCATTTTCACTGAACTGTCGTAAATTATTTTGATTTTGGACTTTAAAGTTTTTAGAAAAAATTAAAAGTTACTGTGAATAATACAAGTTTAAGTTTAAATTATTTGCTCTCATTTTAGATATGAAAATAGTAAACCATTCCAAGACTACTTTGGTTATTAAAATATTCCGAGAATAGTTTAATTATTTCTTGTAAAATTTTATTAGTTTAGTCTTGTTTACAATACGAAACTTAACAGTCTCGTCTCGCTAAAAAAATATCATAATGAATCACGTCTACGCGTTTTATTTTTTTCGAAAAAAACAATTGAATTGTTTATTTTCTAAAAGACCCAAGTCCAATATTTTATCTTTAAAATTTAAAATCACTAATTAACAATTTGGACATTTAAAAACTTTGATCATTAAGGGCCTACTTAGGAAGTGCTACATTGTTCTTAAATTATTATGGGCGGAAACATGATAAACTTAATGCATCAAATTAAAATCTTCATGATCAATGCATCAAAAAAAAATCAATGCATCAAAAAAAAACTTCAGCTATTTAAATTTAATTGAACCGGGGCACAGTGGAAAATTGTAGAGCAACAGCATATCATAAATGTTTTTTACTAATGTCGCTACTGTCATTATATTTCAATTTTATTTAATAGTTTAATGGTCAATCATTACTATAATGCAGGAATTTCACATAATTTTATGTAAAAATAAAAGATTTGAAGCCCTATTGTTTATTACTTTTGCGGATGTTCATTTCAAACCTGTTCGCTTCATCACTTTAAAAGTTAACTTTCTAAAAAACTTTCTAGGAATAAGTATAAAGTATTATACATTTTTGAAAGGCTCATGTTATGGAGATTTTAAGAAAATTATACATTTTTACTTATATGGTTCAGTTTAGGAGTAATTATTTGAACAATAAAATAAATGAAAAAAAATAATATTCTTCAAGTTCACTGAGACTTTTGGTAGTTACCCACGCTTCCCCACGCTTTACATTTAATGTGGTATTGTAGCCTAGGTGTTTATTAAAAACATGTATAAGAATGAGTTGCAGAAACGTGCGGTTTCCGAAATTATCGAGAAAAGAGTGATAAAAGTAAAAAAAACAGAAAACCGCTTTTTATCGTGGTTTCAAATTTTGTTCATTTATAACAATAGCTTGGTATATGTTTTTTAACTTATTATCAATTTTTTATTTATACCATGGCATTCTTGTATTTTTGCACTCCTTTTGTAGTGAATGTACACTGCCAATATATAAAGAGTTGAAACATTTATATCAGTATAACAAATTCACAGTGGAAATTAAATCAACTCGTTTGAGTATTGAATATTACTTTAGTTACTTTTGTGACTTGTTAAAATGACAACTTTTAAGTGTTTGAAATGTAAATTATTGCTTTCCTATATTGATGGAGGAATGACAGTTGAGGCACTGTCAACAATTTTAAAAGAAAATTATCAACTTTCTGAGGACAACTTGTGTTTCATCATGGGTGACATTCAAAGGCACATTATTCCGTCTTTTAATAAACTATGGATACTGGCGTCACGGAAAAAGGAAGCTTTTTTATCTAAGAACAGTGATTGGTTGGATATTGTGTATCTTTACCTAACTCAGAAGAGACAATTACCGACTCCACGCCATCTACTTCTTTTGAAAAACGCGGAAGGCCGTGCGTGTCTTATGGAGATTCGTCAGAATCCAGCAAAAAAAAGAAAAAATTCCATGTTACTTAAGGAATATGGATTCGAGCATATCTTTAATACATATCTTCAGGCGTTGCATTCAATAGGAGAAGAAGCAGAAGCAAAACTTGTGGAATCATTAAGGATTGCTGATAAAGACAAAAAAAAAATTAATATCGAGTTTTATGGAAAACGCAAGCCAGAAAAATATGCTAACTGATGAAGAAGCACTCAGCGTGTTTATTGATTCAGATTTAACAAAAGCACAATATTTGTACATGAGGAAGGTGACTAATGAACGAAATTGTTCCATATTTCCACCATATTGTAAAATTCAAGAAATTAAACAGACCTGCTATCCACCATCTTCTGCAATAGAAATTACGAACACACATCCGAAAATTCTGGAACTTATTTATTGGATCACACTGTAGCTAGAATTTTGACCATAGATTCCGTGTACAGTATTGAATTCAAGCATTTACTTTCATATAGTAAATGGGGCTGTGATGGTTTCACTGGCCAAAGCCAATACAAGTAGAAACTTCCAGAGGAATCTGAACTTATTTCTGATGCAAATTTGTTTACTAGTTCTTTGGTGCCTATCAAACTAATTGATATAGTAACTGGCGCAGTTGTTTGGCAAAATCCGGCACCTTCATATGTTCGTTTTTGTCGACCTATATGCATAGAATTCTGCAAAGAGATTTCCAAGAAAACTAAAGCCATTGTAGATGAAGTAAAGAGCCAAATAAATTCTTTGCGTGAAATGTGCAAGAACTTGATGAAGATACTCTGCAGCTTTTGAAAGTCAACGAACTGATTTCAGGAACTGAAAGTCCCTATGTAGTTATGATATAGTACCTTTAAGGTGGTACCAGGGTAAAAAACGGCTATTTTTGATAAAATTTTGAAAAATACCAAAATTAATGTTTTGAATTCTTAAATCTTCCTATTTCAATATGCGTATTGCAAAAAGTCAAAAATCTTCTTAATTTTAATCAAATTTGGCCTTTTTTTAAAGAGCAGTTTGGTTCTTGCTTCATAACAACGACCTTAGAAACGCTTTTTTCTCGCTAAATCTCAATTTTTCAGAAAAAATAACTTTTCATAGAAAATAGATAATAGGCTGAAATTTTGCAGGTTTAAAGATGAACATATTACGAATGTTGTCTGTGAAGCAAATTTTTGTTTTTTTTTTTATTTAAAACTCATTTTTATCATGCTTTGGTCCCAAACTACCTTTAATTTTATATCTTAAAGTTCGAATGTCAACCTGGTAAAATTAAAAATGTTTTAAAAAAATCTGTTTCATTGACAACATTCTTAATACATTAAAGAACTCATGTTCAAATTTTCAAGCAGTTTTGACTCTTTTTGAGTTAGTTATATTAGATGAAAGAATAAGCAGTTTTGGGGGTAACATAACACTAATTATGCGCATAATTAATGACGTTATCACTAAAATTTTTTTTTTTTGGGCTACTGTTTTATATATTTTTTTTGTTCATTAACAGAAAAGAGCTAAAGTCTATTAATAGTTTTCAATTTCTTGTTAAAAAGTTGATTTTACCCTGGTACCACCTTAATATACCTATACATTATTTCATAAAAGCAACTATTTAAAAATTGTTATTAAGAAACTGTTTTAAATATTTCTATAATTAGTAGGTAAGCACTTTATGTATTTTTCGTCCTTTTTAATAATTTTAAGGTATTTTCATACATTTGTAAAGCATTGTGTTAAAGTGTAAATTAACAAACTGCCAATTTTGAAGTTTTTGATTTTTATTTATTTATTTTTAATATTGTATTACAAAAAATTCTTATAAAAAGTATTTCTCAAGAAGCGTCATATACTACTTTACATTTGTGCAAAATTTCAAATCTCTATTTTTAGTAACAAAAAAGTTATCGATTTTTGGTCCGAAACACACCTTTATTTTCCACTGTGCGGGGGTTTTATGAATAATGGAAGAACAGTTAAAAAGCATTAAGGTTTTAATTTTGTCTTTCATAATTTTATAATTTTATAATTCTATAATTTTAATTTTTATAATTATATATTATATAATATATGTAATTATATATTATAATTTCTATAATTTAAATTTTTAACTTTAATAATTTTACAACTTTATAATTCTATAATTTTGATTTTAACAAGTTCGTTTAAAAACTTTCCGTTTCCAAAGTTTTACTGTTCCATCTATGACGCAACTTCATTTGAAAACTGCACTGAGTATAAATATACAATAAAAATTATTCTCTTTCTAGAAGCACCCCGCCCTAGTGTACATAATTGCAGATTATTAATCCACATTCAGCTTGATAAAAGTAGCTATAATTAATCTAGATTCTGAAAATTCGTCCTGAAAAAACAAATTTTTTAAGTAATACTTTACTAAATTATTAATCAAAGTGGTTAAATGTTCAGAAGAAAAAAATAATTTGGTAGGTAGAAGGGAATTGCAAGTAAAAAGTCTGTTCAGGAGTAACACCGTTAAGCAAATGCACAATAATTTGTTGCTTATGTGTCCACGAGTAACCGAGAAATATGCATAAACAAAAATTTAATTAGATGGCTGGCGATACCAATTGAAAACTTTTTAAGCTTTGATTTAAAAAAAAAAAAAATTGGTCTAATAAAGAAGTCCATATGGTAGTAATTTCAACCTAAAGTTGTACTTGTAAATTTTTTCTTTCGCTTTCAAGACATCCAATCCACTCCTTCATTAATAAAAAAGTTGTCCTCTCCTAACAAATAGACCTGTGGGTGTTAGGATTTTCCTACTCTCTGAAGTAGTTTAGAGAAAGATGGAGAGGACACTATGTATGAATGTTTATTTAGAGAAAGATGGAGAGGATACTATGTATGAATGTTTATTTAGAGAAAGATGGAGAGGACACTATGTATGAATGTTTATTTAGAGAAAGATGGAGAGGGCACTATGTACATGCAGAATGTTTATTTTACAATAACTACAATAAATTAAAAGCCAACCTATAAACAAAAAACAACAAACCAAAGTTAAAACTCAGCTATAAAACTACTCAATTTATTCAAAACACAATGAAATTACAGTAATTGGCTCTTCATAGTATTTTAAACTCATTAACATGAATACGAAAAAAAAAAAAAGCTTTAGGTAAAAGTTGTATATAAAAAAAAAGGAATGCAAAACAATGTTAAAAGTCTACAATTTAATGTGAACTGGTACATGATCAAAATTCATGAAGAAATTTAAAATTTATAGCTCCCCATTAAACAAGCCACAACATAAAAACCTAAACCAAACCATAAAAATAAAAAAACAAAATCTGCTATCATAAGGGATCAAAACAAATATAGAAGTTTTTTTTAAAAAAAGGACTCATTTACTCTTGTTATAAAAAAAACAACAAATAGAAATACAATACAGACACTCACTAAACATTTTATAAATCAGGAAGAAAGCAAACATTTGAAGTTACAAAAAGTATTGGATCTATTCATGATTGCAAAATCTCTTTGTTTTGTGAGCTTTATCCTTAGAACTTAAATTTTAACTTAAATTTTCCGATCTAACTTCGGTCTATTTACAAAATATTTATTTAAACTGATTAGTGTATGTACACATTTGTATTTACATCTATAAATAGTAAGCTATATATTTTATTTAAATCTACAAATAGTAAGCCTTATATTCTATTTAGTATATTTAACTTTCTGCTGATTTTTTTTTTTAGGAAAAAAAGTTTTTTAAGTAATAAAAAAGTTTTTTTCTTCTGAAATTTTTTCACCTGAAACGCTAATAAATCCGTTATTCTTTTTTATTTGCAAATCCTTTAACTTAGAGAGTATTTTACAAATACCACAGATTTTTATTCTTCCTTTCTTTTTATCCATAAGAAACCTCGATCAGAAATTTTTCTGTTGCATCAATTTGTTCTATTACATGAATTCAATACTTCTCACACCAGTAATTCCAATTTCTTTCTCCGTTTGTTAAACTTGTATGCTGCTAGAAATGAATTGTGGCCTTGACTATAATTATACAACCAAGAGGTTCAATATTTTTTTTAGCTTTAGCAGGCATTCAATATTGTGCATAACAACCAAGAGGTTCAAATTGTGCATAACATAAACAACTTTAGTGTTTTGCTTTTTTGTATTTGGAAAACCATTTGTGTAAATTAAAAGCTCGCTAAGTTTTAATTTATACAATTCATTTTGAATAGTTAAAAATTTTTAATTTATTTGGAACATATAATTTTTTAAATAAAATGTTAATAGTGATGTCAGATTATAAGGCGTATTTGGAAAACCATTTGTGTAAATTAAAAGCTCGCTAAGTTTTAATTTATACAATTCATTTTGAATAGTTAAAAATTTTTAATTTATTTGGAACATATAATTTTTTAAATAAAATGTTAATAGTGATGTCAGATTATGCCTATTATGCTATTTATGCCTTCGGAAAGTTCAAGGAATGAGAAAGAATTCTAAAAATGAATAGCTGTCAACCGGTGCTTTAAGGTCTCATTTAAAATGTTACAAAAAAATTCTTGGAGAGTTTTTGGTTCTGAGCTGGCATAGCCGAGTAAGAGGATGCAAATCCAATAGAACTTCACAAAGCTTTGTTTAATTGTGGTTGAGTATGAAAAGAACCGCGGTGGTGAAAACTTAACGCACTCAAAGTTTATAAACTTATTCATAATTTAAACACTTTTGCCGTGAATAACGTCTTCCAAGACGCAATTAACGGGTTATGGGAATTGTAATTACGAAATATTTTGAGGTGTTAATGTTTAAGGTGTTAACGATTAACATTTTAAGGTATTAATAAATGACGCGATTGTGAAATTGCATTAAAAAGAGTGGAGTTTGTAAATTTTACGACTCGCAGTCAGACGAAAAAATAATATCAAATTCATAAAAAACTCAAGTCTCAGGGAAAGTTCTAGTAATTCCCCACACTTCGAAGCTTTTGCTGGTACAAATTCAACTTTAGAAATCCATGAATAAAATTAGTTTTTTTTTTCATTAACAAAATACCTTGAGTCAATAACTGCACATTTGAATTTCATAATTTTTAGATTTCATCAACAATCCATTCAAAAATACTCGTCCCACAAACAGAAGAAGTTATCAATCCACACCCAACAGCTTATTCTCAATTAAGATTATCGAGTCAGAAGGACTCGAAATATTCATGGATCAAGGATAATGGTTAACAACAACTTTTTCGAGTTAAATTTCTAGAAATTTGTTATTATTGTTTTAAAACATGTTGTATAATTTGTGCAAGCTTTTTTAATACTTAAATTATATTATCACTTTTTTAAGTCCCAAATTTCTCTCTGCCGTGTGACCAGGTAAAGAAATACATTACTAAGGAAAAGTCAATGGAAATGCATGGCTTTAATAGCATTAGATAATTGCAATAGATGATGGCATTGGGGGAGAAGAACAAATTTTAAACAAAATCTTTTACATGCAGTGATTGCTTGCTGTCATGAAAAAAACAATATTCTTAACATGCGAAATCAAGTAAATAATAGCTTGCATATCAGAAATTTTAACTTAATCCTTATGTGTTATCTTTTTAGTGTAAATAGCTTGTAACATAAAAGAAGGATAAAATAAACGGCGCAAATGTATAATGTTATATCTTTATATAAAAAATATTTGAATAACACTTAATCGGAATTATTCTTTGATTACTATCAAATCATTAGAATTTGGATTAACGGGCCACGGATAAGTAAAAGCGATAATGCCTTTGTCTAAAACTCTTCATTTATCAACAAAAAGTTTGTTTTTCTTTGCTACTCCTTACTGGTCAAAATACTGCTGCAGCTTTAGCCAAAACCTGAATAACGTTTTGTAAGCAGATTTATCTTTTCTCAGGGTCAGCATTCAAAGGATTGCAGTGCATGGTTCAGCAGCTAATATAAAAGCTGCAACTCCACAAACAGTAGAGATATTAGATTGTCTGATTAGTGCCAATCACTTGATCAACTTTTTTATTGCAAAAGCCAAAGAGAAGATATTTTTCAAGTTTGCAAATTAACAGGGAGCAGCAATAATTTCCATTCATATTGCAGCGACAATTAACAGTAGCTTTGCTCCATAAGGAGGGTTTTACCCTTCTTTTTCCACAAAAAATTTAAAAATTTAGTATCTTTTTTTTGTATTTAGTTGCTTACTCAACATATCCAAGACTGCTTGACAAGATTGAACTCCATGTCAATGGTGGTCAACTCTTTCATTTTATTGAAGAAAATCCTTGAAGAAGTTTCCTGAATGAATCCAAGGAAAGATGTACTTCTGCCAAAAGCCAGTTTTAGCTTTTGGCGGAAGTACATCTTGCCTTGGATTCATTCAGGAAATTTCCAAGGTCTTTCCAGGCTTTTTCCAACAAATCATTCCCATGCCATGGACAATTCTTTCCAACGCTTTTATTCTTTTTTCAAAGGTGTTTTGGTAAATAAGAGGGATGATTTGGAACGGTTATTTTTTGTTTCAATACAGAAATGCCCCTCTTGGTCTGACTAGGTTTAATTTTAACCTTGATGAAGTTAAAATTTTTACATCAAAAATATCTAAACAGAAGAATTTCTGTTCACAAATATAAAATCAGAAATTTAAATTAAGGTAGATATATACAAAGGTCTTCTCCGCCCTGACTCCTCAAACACTGATACCTTATAGTGGTGAGAAGCGTATACAAAAATAACTCCACTACTTTTCCAGATAACAAAAAATCTCGACATTCCTTTAATTTCTGCTTCAAGTAAAAGAATTTTTTCAGAACAAAATTGAATCCCAAAAATGTTGACAAAATTTTTAACCTCAAAATCAACATCAATATCAACATCGACATCAACATCGACATCAACATCGACATCAACATCGACATCAACATCGACATCAACATCGACATCAACATCGACATCAACATTGACATCAACATCGACATTAACATCAACATCGACATCAACATCGACAACAACATCGACATCAACATCGACATCAACATCGACATCAACATCGACATCAACATCGACATCAACATCGACATCAACATCAACATCAACGTCGGAAAGAAAACCAAATAAAAATGAAAAAGTTTCACGAAAAAGACAAAAATCAATCTGCTACTATTAGAGTCCGATAAAACTAGAAAAATTAGATAAATAGTCCGTTGATCTATCTTTCTGATGACTAAATCTTATTGTTATTAACTTGCACTTCTTTCATTCTTCCTGTTTTCTGTGTTATACCCCAAAAAATAATTCTTTTTTAAAAATATCCCGCACGACATTTTAAATGTAAAAACTTTTTGGTCATTTGGAATCCTAGCAGCCTTTTAGTACGTTAATCTTAATAAAATGAAGCTTTTAACAAAAATTATCATTATACTAATTTCTACAGGGGTCATCAATAAGTGTTCAGATATTCTGTTTAATTTTACTTAAAGGTGGCAGAAGTCTTAAAAAATTTACAAAACTCAGAATATTTACGAAAGTAAGTGAGTAGAAAACTTTACAATGACGGGAACTGGCGCCAATTCAGGTCCCCAATCATTTTCAAGGTACTGCAATTTTAAGGCAAATTACAATTTTTTAAAATGGTTATAGAGGTTTATATGGTTATACAATTTGTAAGTTAAGTTAAACTTTTTATTTGATGTTAATAATAACCTCTTTTATTCCTCCATCACTCGCTTAAAAAATGAAGAAAAAAGATTGTCTCTCAAAACGTTTCAAGGACTTAAGTATGTATTTTTTGATAGGGATGTAAAAAATAATATTTTTATCAGATTGTAATGGTAAAAGTTAGCATACTGTTAGCGAAGTTGTCAAGTTGTAGAAAGAAATTGGGGCACTTTTACCTCAAGGAAAAGGGCTTCAGATATTCCAAAAAATTGAGCGCCCATTAAAATGTGATTGGAGCTCGGCAAGATATTCTACTTTTTTTCTAACCATAGGTTTTTATCGATACATTAATTATTTGAGGTTATGACTACAGTCATGATTAAATACTTAAAGCAATTATCATATTTTTAATTTTATTTGTGTTGTTCTCTCAATAATAATGAAGTACGTGGGCAGAGATCACAGTTTATTTGCAGATCGATCAAGGAACCCATTCAAGCCGTTTATATTGAACAACGCGCAAACATTCCGATGAAAAAAAATGGTCTGTGGTTGTTTTAGAGTTTAGGATCCTGGGACACTGCATCCTGTGAACACTACATCCTCATACATGCTAAAGGATGACATATTAGGTATCAGATGTTTGTATTAATATAAAATGCACAATAAATTGATATTTTATCAATTTTTATGGGTGATTTCATTAACTTAACCACAACTGTATTTTTGTTGCTTAAAGGAAGCGGATAAGTAATTAGAATTAAAAATTCTATAAGAACAGAGAAAATAGAAAATCTTTAAAATTTTCTCTGAATCAC
Organism: Hydra viridissima; assembly: GCF_058129835.1. NCBI lineage: Eukaryota > Metazoa > Cnidaria > Hydrozoa > Anthoathecata > Hydridae > Hydra > Hydra viridissima. Next base: position 5,382,767 of record NW_028324303.1, read on the forward strand.
GCGTTTTAGAATTCTGTATCACGAACGTTTTAAAATTAATTGATTAATTAAATTTATTAACTAAAATTTAAAATCTGAAGTTCGAATTTTGGCGAAGCATTTTTCAGCTCTTTCTTACGCACAAGCAATAGGTAAATTAATCTTTTTAGCACGTTCACTGCCAACTTCGAGTATATTCTAAACTATCATACCAAGTGCGTGTGTACTCGGAAAAAAGCTCGGTAGCGAACGTGTTAATTGTTAAATTTCTTTTCATATACTTGGTTTATTATTTTATCCAAAACAGCGATAATTTTGAAACAAATAAACACCAAAACATAATTTCTTGATGTTTTCAATATTTTTTCAACACTTATACTACCAGTTAAAGCCAGAAAGTAGCCTAATGGACAGGGTAGCTGGAGAGTAACTTGCTACGGACCCCTGAGGATCTCTAAATAGGGGGACCCTGCCTATTTAAGGTTTATGAAAAATTAATTCGTGTTTTTTTGGAAATAAATGCAAAAACTGCTATCCAAAATAATGCAACTCATGCGTAGATACAGGAGAGTCTGTCGTGCCTATGGCTGTCAGAGATAATGAGAAACTAGCATACAGGGGCGTAAATCTTTTCAAAACTGTGTTTTTTAAAACACAATTTCAAAAATCTTAAATTTTTTTTAAGTTAATATGCATCTGCTCGTGTGGCTGTTGAAAATAGCAAGAAAAAAAAAACACAAAAGACTATGTCGATGATTCGTAAACTCTTACGAATACATGCAGTTCAGGCACTTAAGAATCAACATATAGTGTGAGGGTGGAGAACTAAAATAAAAAAGACGATCGATAAGAAACTTACACAAGATGATTCACCAACTCTTCACATAAATAAGTGATAAAGCGTAAGAAGAAAAGTTAAATACAACTGGGAAAAGACGAAAACACGGAGACGCATAAACGATACAGCGTAAGAAGAAGAGTTAAATAAAATTCCGAAAAGATGTAAACAAGGCAAACGATAAACGATAAAGCGTAAGAAAAACTAAATACAGCTGGGAAAAGAAGTAAACGCGAAGACTCATCAACCTGCCGAAAAAATAAATAATTGAAAAGATATCGTAACTGGAAAACAAATGAAAACTATAAAAACTGAAGAAAAAAAAATGATAAAGTTAGAAAAAAGATTAGAGAGATAAGAGTGATGAGTACGGTCATCTCTTTACAGAGAGTTGGACAAAGAGTTTTAAAAGGAGAAGGAAGACGTAATTTTAAAGAGAAAATTTTAAGAAAGTTTTAAGAAGAATTTTAAAAATAAGAAGAGTACTTTGATGAACAAGCAGTTTTATAAGCACTTTAATAAGCAGTTCAATAACAAAAGTAAAGAAGAAGATTTTAATATTAATTGTTTGAGAATAACCAAAAGATTTAATTAAAGAAGAGATATTTGTAATATAAGAAGATATAAAAGAAAGAGGAGTATTTGAAATAAACAGTATTGAACGCTGCAAGAAGCGTAAGAAAATATTATTTGTATTATATAAAAGTTATAAATGTAAGAGTGCTAAGCATTACACATTGATAAAACATTTGTTGAGTTTTATTACATTATAGAATATACTGAGGACGGCGAGTATAAGTTTAGCTCTTTTAGATTAAACCTCCAAGTACTCTCCAGACCACTAACCTCGATCCCAACATCCATATACCTAATCCACATAACTCTAAACCCAAACCTTCATTAATTAAATAACAAACAAACATCAAACAAACATTAAATTAAATAAATAACTGAAACATTAAAAAACGCCACCCTCACACTGGAGGTCCTACCGAGATTTATGAATTCACTCATTTCTTCATAAATCAGTGAACTTTAATTATTAATCATTTTCGAAAAAGTATATTGATTAGTTTGAAACAGAATCGAAGAAGAAAAAAAAAAAAAAACATTTTAGAAGAAATCATTTTTATTTAAAGAAGAAAAAGAAAAGAAATTTTTCAAAAAAGTGAAATAACATTTTTAATAAACATTTGAAAAACAAGTTATTCAGGTTCACCTCACACCAATGATAATCCTAATGCTTTACCATTATTTTATTCAATAACACCGTCTGTACCAAACTGTGTTACACCCAACATTGAAGTTTCGCCATTAGAACATCTTGATCGAGACTCTTTAGGGTATAAAGACAATGATAGACATGATGAGTATATTGATAAAATGATAAGTGAAAAGAGGATAGAAAAAGTTGCGAGAAAGCTATTAAACTCCACGGCAAAACAAGAAGCGGAGGACCAGATGATGACTTTAAAGAATTTTTCCTTTAATTTAAGAGAATAGCTACCTTTAACAAGTGGGACAATAACAAACAACTTAGCGCTTTTCCGCTTTGCTTAAATAAATCTGCTTCGATATTTTATGAATCCCTTCCAAACCAAACAAGACAAGATTAACAATTAATTCAACAAGCTTTTCAGAATGAGTACGAACCACCAGAACGTATTTGGATTAAGAAAACCCAACTTTGTGGGTTGAAAGAAGGAAAAAGAGGACTTGAACATTCCATAGCAAATTTAGAAAAGTTGTCGCAAGAGTTAAAAGTTTCGGAAGAAACCAAAAGAGATCTTTTTATTCAAGGAGTTAATTCTAATTTAAAGAGAAAACTTCTTTTAAGCCAACCAGAGACATATACACAAGCAGTTAGAATTGCTAGAGTGAATAATTCAGTTAACATCGATGATGACGCTCGCATATTTGAAACAGTAATAAAGACCATGAAAAAAGTACAGAAGCAGTTGGCTAAACCTGGCGCTGTAACATTCGCTGAGAATGATGCACCGCCAGTGGCTGCATATAATGCAACACCTGTGAATTTAGTTAATTTCGAAAATGTAACTAGAGAAGTAGCAAGGCTCAAAGACGAGAACAGAAAGTTAAAAAATGCATCTACAGAGACAAACAAATATATAGGATTATAATCCAACCACAGTAAACCAACCAATCTGCTATATATGCAATAAGACGGGATATTTAGTAAGACAATGCAGACAGGAATACCAAGATCCTAGAATTCCACAAAATAACAACTCCCAGTATTAGTACAGGAAAAACTTTACTCAACAACCGCGATAGAGAAACAATAGAAACTGGACACCACGAAATTTCGATAACTGGAACAGAAACAATGAAAATAAATACACTCAATCCGATTTGAATAATCAAAATTGGAGATCTACTACTTCAAATAACCCACAACAAATTTATAAAGACAATTACTTCAGAACAAGAAGACAAAGTAACAACTGGAATAACGGTGAAAATACACGAACAGACACCCATGAAAATCAAAAGAATGATTTGCCAGCTTGTATACTAGGCGTAGATAGTATGACACAGTATCAGAAGAACGATTTCGAAAATGATGATAACACAATCATGGAGTATGATGATGCAGAAGATTACCATAGAAATGACTATTACGATTAAGGGTATAACCCCTACACAAACAATCACATGTCAACTTTTAATGAAAGTTATCCTTATAAAACCAGCACCGATTATTACGATAATGCATCAGCAAGGAATTATAGGTCTTATAGGATGGATTGTCCACATTTAAACACCCCAACTGAAGATGAAGATGATTCTATGCAGCAGGAGATTAAGAACTTACGTGAGTATGATAAACAGATCACCCATGAGAACACAACAATTTATGAACTCCAAAATATGAAAGACATCAAATGTGAAGAGTTGGTGAATCATCTTGTGTACGTTTATTATCGATCGTTGTTTTTATTTTAGTTCTCCCTCCTCACAAAAGATATCCAAAAAATTCTATCCAAAATTAGTCTTCAAAGTCTTCACTAGCAGAACAACGGAGCATAGATTTAAAGTGAATTACAAAGTGAATACCAAAAAACATCAATGCTTTTTGATGAATTCCAGATGAACGAGTTTTATGACCCATAGAATTTTATGACCCATAGAATTTATTTCAAACAAATATTTTAAATGCTGTAACTGATACGGCTACGATGGTTTTTTAGAGACAGAAGTTAGTCCCAGGCACGTTTTCAAGTTTATTTCTAGAAAATACATCTAATTTACCTAACAATGTAAGTGAAGACCTGGTCTCTGAATTTTTTCGAAGCGAACTGAAATATGAACTTTAACAGTTACATACAGAATGATAGGCAACTATTTGTGTTCTTTTTAAAACTTTACCTGTTACTGGGCCAATGAAGTACGTTCATTTTCAAAATTAAAAAATTATGAAAACTTGCCTCTAATACACATTATCGCAGAATCTGACAGCATCAGTTGGAATTATTTTCTATTAAAAGTGACTAAGCCAAAAAAAAAAAAGGAACACTAAAGTGTCTGTAACTGAATTATCCAATAAAAATGCACGAAGTAAAATGTTTCTTAAAGACCTAACACAATAACGTTTTTGTTCGTTGATTTTTATTGAAAACGGAAAGAGCATTATAAATCGTAAAAAAAATACTTGAATAATCATTTAAATGAAAATTAATTAAAAAGTGAATAAATTAGGCGACGTATTTTTGTAAATTGATGAAAATAAGGTTTCAATAATTAAAAGTTGTAAATTTTTGTTAATTAATTTTTAGAAAGTGATTAACAAAAATTTACAAATTTATGAAAAAAAGCTAAAATTTTGAATTGTTACCAACTAACTTATCTGCTTTTAGAAGATTTGTACCGCGTTTTTAAATTAAAAAATAGAAAATTTAAAAATTCAATTTTCCACCTCAAAGTTATGGCAACATCAATATTTTTAATGGGAGTAGGCCTCATAAATTTTTGCTTACGGGTTACTGACTGCTTTGTGACGCCATGGAGGCCAGAGAAGATACAAGAGGATAGAATAGGCTTAATTTCGATTTATACTCAAACTAAAGTAAAAAATGTTTGTTTTCATAAACAAAAGACGTTTTAAACATTCTGTATGCAACTTTAAAGTTTTCTATTTGAAAATTTATCAATCATTGTTTTGTTAAAACTTCATTTACTAGTTTGTTAATCACTTCTGCTTCAATTTTGCAGAGACGGAATTGTAAATGGAAATGAAAAAGTAAGCAAAAATTTGCATTTGCTTTTGCAGAAGAAAAAGCAGTTGTTTGTTGCATCCCCATTATGCCCCCCCCCCACACACACACACACACACACACACACACACACACACACCTAGCCCGCATGCTTCGTCTGCTTTGTTTCATTTCAATAGAGAGGTTTATGAACAGTATGGAAACAAAAAGATACTGGGACACTGCCGCTAAGCTACATTTACATAGTGAGGAATTAAAGTAGCACTGAGTCTTCCAAACTCTACTTTCGCTTTTCTTAAATTTTTACTAAATCCAATTTATTGATGTTTTTAATAGAATGGTTATACAGAATAGAAATGAAAAATGTGTGGTATACTTAGAATTCTGTTGAATTTCAATTGTATAAACACGAGTGGGCTATTATTTATCAACTATCTACAAAAAAATGCTTAGAAAAAAGCCAAAATGATAAATATAAAAGCTTATATTTTAAATAAAAAGTCATATAGTAACCCTAACGTGACTATTTAGTAATATTATTTATAAAGGATTAGCTTAAATACTTCATATTTTTTTAAAGCTTTAACTTAAAAATTTTTGAACTGATAAAAAAAATGTTGTAAGCTTTTAAAATAAATTGATAATAATCTAATAATTTTGCCTCTTTTTTTTCAGGTAAAAAAAGAAACTAGTATTAATTGACGTTTTAAATGTATATATCTTACTCTTATACTACATGACATTATTTAGTAGTTCAGTAGGCGTGTATGATCTGTTATATTTTATTTTTCTAAATATGTTATTATTGCTTTTACTTATTTAGAATAGGTAAAGCTTTCTTTTTGAAAAAAGAAAGATGAGTAATTCAGATCCAATGCTGCAGAGTCAAATAACAGAAATTACAGTAAGAACAATAACTGAAATTGAAGAACTGGCTGAAGAAATATTATCAGATAGGGCACAAATAATTGATTTTGATAAAAAGCGCAATGGAAATCGAGAAGCTCTAAGAGAAATAAAAGTCAATCTACGTGATAAACAATGGATTTGTATTGGAAACTTATTTCTTAAAATCTCACAAATGCATGCTACAGAAATGTTAAAAAATGACCAAAATCAAATAGAAATAGAAATAGCAAATGTGCATAATGGTTTGAAGCCTAAATTGAAAAAACTTCATGAATTAGAGGGTTTACCTAGCACAGAAAGTTTTGATTTAAAAAGTTTTTGAATTTTCTTACTAATATTAATTAATAATAGTTGCTTGAAAATGTAAACTTATAAAGACAGCATTGTATTATTTATTTAGGTTGCTATGCTACATGTAATTAAAGCAGAGTTAGTTCAATAGTTTGACAGCCTTATAGTCTCGTTATATCAATATGCAAAGTTTTAATTTAGATTTCTTGAAATAATACTTAAGAATTAACTAGATGGTCTTAATTTTTATTTTGCTGTTAAACACTTGTTTTGATTTGTTACTAAAAAAGTTTTAAATTAACTTTAATAGAAAAATTAGACTATGGACCTTTCATACTATAAGGCTATTTGTAGTCATTTAATTTTTATTTGAATTTAATATTTCAATGACCATAAATTGATGCTTCAAAAAATGTTAACCTTGATTTTTTTCTTGTATGTTTATTTCATATGGGTATAAATTGATGCTTCAAAAAATGTTAACCTTGATTTTTTTCTTGTATGTTTATTTCATATGGGTAAATTTATTCACTCTTAGTGATTACATATTTAGAAATTGTGCAATTGGTAAATTCAAGAATATTTTAAATTTATCTTTTAGCTTATTAATCAGTTACTTATAAAAGCTAATTGCTGTTGTGCTATATTGAAAAGTTTGCACAACAAGTCAACATGCTGAGATGATATTCTTTGTATGCTTTGCGCTTTCTCTCCATGCTGCACTTGAAGCAACTGTGTTCCAGGTAAAGACTGGAGGTCATTGCTTTTTGTTTGCACAAATATTTGAGAAAGAAAGAATATTTGTTGATGGCTGCAATACTCTATGCTGGTCCTTTATTATTATTCAGTATATGCTTGCTGTTGCTTCATTTTATATTACACTATTCCCACTTCAAAGTAGACTTGCTGGTTGGTAAGATTAAGTTCTTTTTTTATTAAATAAAGTTTTTATGCATTGTTGACGAAACTAATAAAGTTAATAACATTTAATAATGGTAATGAAAATTAAACTTTCTCATATTAATAATAGAATTTTGATAAAATAAAAAATTTCTTTATTTTACCCTGGAATACTGGGGTAGTTTGGTCTTTGTGTAACTGTTATTCCATATGTGATGCCAAATGAAAGCTGCTATTCCAAATCAAAAAAATATGTATCACAGAAAGAAGTATGTTAAAATTTTTAAAATCTTTACTTTCATAATCTTGGTTGTCTAGCTTGTTACAGTTATTTGCTTGATTTATAGGATTTCCTATCATTAAAGTTTGTGTTCTACAAAAATTTAACATAAGAGTTTTAATTAGTTTACTGCATTTAAATATAAATAAAGTGGAAAAAACTGAAATAGTTTGAAAGCTTCTTTTAGTTACTCAAGGTCAGGCCTAAACTTAGTCTCATTTTATACAAATTTATAGCCATCACTAAAATAAGTTCTTAAAATATCAAACAACTTATGTAAATAAGAACAAATATTGATTCTATTATAGAGAAAAAGAATGTCTAGCACCGAAAAACAAAATTTGACCTTAGTTATAACCATGCAAGCCATTCAAAAATATAGCCTCTTTCAATCATATGTGTTGAGAGAAAAGACTAGCATTTGATTAAAAAAAAAAGAGAGAGAATATTTCACTGCAAACAGATAACCACTAGAACTAAATTCATATTTGTTGCAATAATAGATCAAAAGCTTTAGGAAACTCTTGCTTTCTCCCCAATCATTCATATTTTACTTTGGTAAACACCACGTTCACCATCAACAAGACCTTTTACTCAAAGGAAATTATAAAAAACTCTGTTAGTATAAATTATTGGGAGGTTGTTAAGTTAGAAGTCAAATTGTTTGTCTGGGTGCCAAGAAGAACTATAAAAGCTTATTTTGCTCCTAGTGGCCTTGAAATCACTCAATACATTTAATTAGAAAAATGTAAGAAGAAATCCCTTTCTTTCACAGCTGAGTATTAGAGTGTTACTCAGCTGTGAAAAAAAGGGATTTCTTCTTCTTACATTTTTAACTAGCATTAATTTTGTCATAAAAGTTGATAACCTTCCTAAAATAAAAGCTGAATGTTATTTAATCAAAGATTGTTAAACTATTTTAAAAAGAATAATCTACACAAAGAGTGACTAAAATCCTGATCAACTTCACAATAATGTAAAACTTTGCCTCAAAAAATTGTATCAAAAAGGTTGAGATTTTCATAAAAAAGAAAAATTTTAAATGTTACTTTATTTCAAAAGAAGTTGTACCATTTTGATATCTGCACAAAATTTTGGTGATTATAAACATTTTATTTTTAAGTAAGATCACTGAAGATGCAAATGTTTAAATCAATTGATATTGAAACAAATTAAATATTCATATAAAGAATAAGAGGGTAGTCATTAAAATAAATACTAAAAAAAATTTTTATCTTGAGTTATGCAACAATAGTGTTTCAAGTCTTAAACTTTTTGTTAAAACTTCATTTTTAGTTTAAAAAAACTTTTTCATTATGGGGTGAATATTGAATCGCATTTAGAAGCCTGGGAGCTTGAAGTTACAGGTTGTGGCAGTGAATCGCAAACTATTTAAGACATTTTTCAAAATCAATTTTTAAAGCACTTAAAAGTTATATTCATGAAATATTAATAAAAGAAAAGTTAAAGATAAATGCTTTTCCCACTTTAACATTAAATTAGCTCTCTCTTTTTTTTTTGACCACCGCCTGAAGCCTAGGACAGAAGGACCAGCAGGTGCAGATATATAGTCCCTTGACATTGAGTTCCAAGCATGGGTGATAGATGACTTGAGTGACTTGACAATTGAGTGGGCCTTTTTGCAACCGTTGTTCTTAACTACAGTCCACACACTGTAGTCAAGGGATTCAGGTCAGGGTTGGATGGTGGCTACAAGTGCTTGGGCCAGAAATTAGCCATATTGTCCTGAAAATATTGTCGGGTTTTTCTGGACCCATGACAGGGTGTACTGTCTTGCTAAAAGATGTAATTGTTTTCTTGTTAAAAGATGGAATGTCTTCTTCAACCATGGCACCACATAGTGCTTAAATAAGCTGATATATACATCAGAGATAACTTTTTCTTTCTCTTTGATGTATGTTGGTGTACATTTTTCTCCATTAGAAGTGAGAATTCCTAGCAACATAACAAACTGGTGGTGCATGGTATGACACACAGGTGGTGCTCTGTAACCCTTCTGCACTATGAGCCTGTCATTTCTCTTGTTGATCACACAGTCAACACTAAACAGTTTTTTATCTGAGAAAGTTTGAACTGTTGAAGAAAATTTAACTGTTTGAGAAAATTTAACTGTTGTTTAAATGATGAGGCATGGCTCTTCAGCTAATTCAGAAGCTTCTTTAATCACTCCAATCTTAAAGTTTTTAGCTTTTCTGTCAAAAGTTGGCATGTAGGTTAGGCCACATTGGCTTTTCTAAGTGTTTTTAGAGTTCTTCTGACTGCCCTCTCATCAACATTGAATTCTCTTCAACATACTTTTTAAGCTTTTCAGCAAACTTTTTATTAACTTTTGTACACTGGAAAGGAGATTTGCGCTCTCTTAACACTTTCAATTATTTTCACTTTGTAACATGTAGTTTTAGACACTTCAGAAATATGAACTTCTTTTTGGCTTCCTTTGTACAACTTTTACTCAAAATATTTTTTTTTTAATTTTATTCAAATCTATGACATTCATTGAACATTAACCAACAGAAACAAATTTCAGAATTTTTTTATTTATATCACGAAACCTAGCCAAAAATTAGTTCATGAATCGTTGCCACACCTTGTAATGTAGTTTAGTAATATGCAATACAGATTACATGTAATTAATGCTGTTCTTTTTTATTCCAGGTATAAATTGTTTTGGTTGTATGCATTTGCTGCCATTACCAATGCAATAATCTTCAGCTGGGGATTTTATTCTGTTTGTAGCTCATTAAAACAGACACCAAGGTAAAGTGTTTCCACTATCAGATTTTAGTTTTACAACATTGAAGGTTTTTAAGCGTGTTTAATTATCTATCAGGCAAAGAAGCAAATGATCATAAATAGTTTATTGTTCATTTTACTGTCAAACATTGTGTTGAGTTAATATTAGATAAACTACTAAATTGTGCACTTGTAAACAGTAGAGTAATTGTATTTTTAATAACCAACTTGTTTGTACAAAATTAAGTTCTATGTTTCTGTTACACTAGATCACTTAGACCACTTTTTTAATTTGAGACAACATAAAAGAGTTTTTGTGACTTAAGCACTAAATTTCTATTAAAACCTGGTACTTTTCTAGAAATCATTTGTATTTTATCATTAAAATCGCTTAGATTATCAGGAATATTATCTGACATAATTTTAATAAAAACATTTATAGTCCAAGTAAATATGGTAGCTAGAACTAAGATTTAATTCTCAGTGTTGAACAAATGTTACACTTATTGAAACTATTAATGTGCCTAAAAAAATTGTAAATATATCTTATACATTCTAAAACATGACAAACATCATGCTCTTGTATAGAATCTATGTAAGAGTATTTATTCTAAATAGATCTTTTTACTAAGGATATTCTTCACTAAACACTATCTTTTAAATAATTTTTTTTCTTTTTTTCTTTGCAGCTACAAAATTTGATAATTTTCTAAAACAAAACGAAAAAAAAAAACAACGTTGTTTTTTAAACAATTTGAAATAAAAACACGTCAGACTTCTTTATTCAGTTTGGTCAAAATAACCTCGTATTGCCGTATGAAATGCTTGTTGTAGACACTTGTTGTTGACATGGCTAATTCACTATATTTAGATGTTCGGATGAGGCTGTGTTTAATATTGAATTCAAGTACTTTACTCCGAAGTATGTTGATGGAGGAAGGTTTGTTTCGATGTTCTCAAGAATCACGGTAGGTTATCGTTGATGCGTTTGAATTGAATTTTAATTTCATTTAACTCGTGTTATTTTGATTTCATGTTCAATTTCGATGTCATTTAAAAACATTTTGAAAACTCGTTAACGAAATACGAATGATAATAAACGAAAACTTGTTAACGAAATACGAATGATAATAAACGAAAACTCGTTATACTTCGTTTTTTTCCTTTAGATTTCAATTTGGTTGAATATTTTTTTTTGGTTTCTTTTTTGTGGTTTGAACTACCGATACAAGCACTCGATACCTAACTCTCATTGAGTTCGACATTTACCTGACTCATCATCTTTTTGAGGTAAACTTATGAACTAAAAAACGACTGATTCAAGAGGTGAATTTTATCGATGCTGAAATATTTCGTGTTACAACGAAGATAATAACATTCTGAATTTAGCCTTTTTCAATAATCATTTGAGGAGGAGAGTCCAAGAGAAAAAGATTTACAAAAAGACTTGTTTCTGTCAAAAATCTTCTAAATCTACGAATGTGCAAATGATTAAAAATCTCTAATTGACGATGCTCAGCGAATTTTAAGAATAAACATTTTTACTTTATTTTAATTTTTTCTTAGAACAGCCATGTTGTTACTGTAGAAAAGATTTATTTAGTTTATCTTTAAATAACTAAGAAATAAAGTTCGGAAACTTTCATATACGAACTGAAATTAAATTTTATGTATTTGTCCCTACTTCTAAAAATATCAAGATCGACTTAAGTTTAAGTAAAAGCATAGACGATGAATAATGGAAAGGAGAAGCCGAATAATGGAAAGTTATAAATGATATTAACTGAAAAAGTCAATCATTAATGCGAATCATTAATGCTTTTTTTAGCCGAAATGTCTAATGCAATCAAATCAAACTAAATATGATACAAATATAGCGAAATAATATTAAAAAGATAATTGATCATAAAATTTTGTTTTCTGGAACGTTCGCCAACACAAAATCTGTTGCTAAAATGATGAAAGGCCCAAATAGATAACAAATTGATCACAAGTTTTGCAAATTTAATTACTGCTTTTCGATTTTATCTTTGGAACAAGTTGTGAAGACGGACGTTATTTTTCAAACTGACACTTGTCAAAAATGATCTTCTCTTGCACTTCTTTCAATTGAAAATAATCTAATGCGGGAGAAGTCATTTAAAGGTCTCATCTGTGATTTTGGTAATGCAATGAGCCGCAAAGTGTGTATTATTACGTCTGTAAGTTCGTCCATTGTGTATATAATTTCGTCTCTAAATTCTTCCATAGTGTATAACTTAACTAAAACATTTTCTAATTGTAATTAACTTTTGGACTTTAAATTTTAATTTTTGGTTTTATTTCTTTATATTTACTATATAAAAAAATAAACGACAACAAAAATTTATTCCAAGGCCCTAAGCACTAAGCCTACTGTGTCTATTGGATAATCTGGCCCTGATTTTTCTGGTTTCCCAAAAAATTAACTTTCTTATTTTTACTTCTATTCAGGTGATTTTACGCCAATCCTAAAAATGCTTCTTTTTTCTTTCGTGCTACATTCGTCTAAACGTGTGTGATGTATTTTCATATCTCATGATTGAGATTACATTAAATACGAAATTTTCAAAAAACTGAGATAAAAACATGTCTACATTTATCTGTGCGCTTTTATCTCAGCTTTAATTTGGCTTAAAGCTGAGATAAAAACGCACAGATAAATGTAAACATGTATCTTTAACAAAATCGTCCTCTGAAACTGAAACCTTTCTTCAACTGAAGTACTCTATTTCCTTTATTTGAATATTGCAACATTTTCTAAATTGTCATACTTTTGGATTGTTTATCTTAAAGTTACTTAGGCAAGATTAGTGTAGTTAAAATAGATTAAGTGTGTTTAACCTGACGAAGTATTATGTCGTTAGTTCCATTTTAAAGATATGCAGAGCGCAGGGATTATTTATTTCTATTCAAATTGTAACTTTTGATATATTAACATAGCTTGATGTTGCTTTAACTTTTCAGAAGTTTATTTACATAATATGATGTAATGATGATGTAATGATGATGTAATGAAGAGAGGGAAAGCATATCTTCTCTCTTCTAATTATATTACATCATGTTATTAAACAGATATGATATTTGTAAGTTGAATTATATAACCACACAAGCATTGGTAATAACCTCCATGAAGGTTTTCGGTTTTAAACTGGATTTCTGGATGTCACCTCAATAAACAAAGTTAACTTAAAGTATAAAATTATGTTAAAAACATTATATACTTATACATTTGAGTGACGCATGCTAAAATATATTGCCAATATTATCATGAAAGAATCTTAATAGATTGTGGACATTTTTTATCAGTTTGTAGATAAATATACAGATCTAATGTTTTCTATTCTAGATTCTACATAAGAATGCTTTTCTATTCTACAAAAGAATACTTTTCTGCTATGCTGCATTGAATAGTAGAAAGTTTTAACGCCATAAGTTTTTTTTTTTGGCTTAAAGCTTATATAAAGTTCAATAAAAAAAAACAAACCTAACAAACTCTTTAAATTTCTCTGATAAGTAAATCTTGTATCTGTGTCCATCATTTTATCATGTTTTAAAACATTATTGAACTCAATTATAAAATAAATAAATAAAAAATCAAATTTAGCGTAAGAACAATAAACATCAAAACTATTATTGAAATACCCCCCACGTGTTTTTTTTTTGTTTTTTTTTAACTACGCATTTCTTTTCCATTGATTTAACAAAGTTATTGTAATATTCGATTGTAGTTATTCTCCAAAGGGTATCTTCTTGCTTTAAGAACCTAAGGAGTTTATTCAACCTTTGACTAATCCTTTGTTCATCCAAGCCCAAATAAATTCGATTGGATTCTAATCTGGTGATGAATCTGATCAGATCATTTAATTCATTTCCTTTTCTTCCATTCGAAACGAACAGGAGTAGTGAACGACCGATACTGAAAATTTAACCGAAACCGAAAGTACCAAATTTTTTATTTAGTAAAACCATATCCGAAATTTGGTTTTCAAATGTCGGTCTGTTTCGGCTTTGTTTAAACTTCGGTTGTAATTTTGGTTATGGTTTTACTGAACCGAGGTTTCAATACTTTTGGTTTCCCTTACACTAATTCTCCTCATCTGATCCTGGAACCATTTTAATGGGTCAATTTTTTTTTAACTAATTTTTTCTAATTTTTAAACTAATTTTTCAAGAAATTCCACTTGATTTGAAAAAGTTAACCGGTTTGCAAATTTTTGATCAGCAAAAGTAATTTTTGTAAAATTTGAATTTACCATCTTGTTGAACAATTGCAGCTCAAGTACGGAAATTCCAGTGGCTATTAGAGAGTTGAGACGTGGCGGGACTAAGTGATCTAAGTGTAAAAAAGTGAAAAATATATTTTTTTACGCTAAAATGATCTAAGTGTCCTTGCCAATACGATCCAAAGAAATCTAGCTCCAGAAACTACCTCTTTATTGTAGATAAAAGCATCAACAGATTGAGCTGTCTGTATGTTCACGCGTGCTATTTTCACTAATTGATCTAAGTCCAGCTTAATTTAAGGTCATTTGTTAGTGTAAGTATAGTTGCCCTGATCTTTTGCTCACGAAAAAAAATCTCTTCAATCACTTTTAAAAGTTTGGAATCAATAAACAGGGATGCTTTTTAATGGGACTCATGCAAATCCTACCCGTCCAAAGACGTCGAAATGAGAGTTATGATGACCCAAACGACAGTAGAAGGCAATCAGCTATCAGTTTTACAGCTCCTGATGGTGAAGAAGACCTCAAAAGGGTATGCAAAAAAAAATTTATAGACATTTTTGCTATTAGCCTCCATAAGGTGACTACTCTTGTTAATAGGAAAAAAGCTGGTTTGACCACTTTTAGAGACGTGGAGGGGTAAAAAAGTTCAATTATACTTTTCACGACAGGTATTATTTAAAATACATTAATACCTTTCCCAGGGGGGAAAGCCATTATAGTCGTGCTAAATCTGAGAAAGAGTATTTGAGTTCGGATCTGAATATTAACAGAATGTACTTGGCTTAAAAATTAAAGAACCTGGCACAACGATCTCGAACAAAATTTTCCGACCTGTTTTTTTGAAAGACTTTCCTAAGCTTTCATTTAAATGGCCAAGGTTTGACTCGTGCAAAGCGTGTAATTCTTTTGATCTTAAAAGAAAGTACAATAATGTACTGGTAGCCTCATCAGGTAAGACAGAATTTGAATTACGCTATCGTAAGGTCGGTGTTGTTGCTGAAGTTATCGAATGTGAAACTGCAAAAAGTACACTATCCGGAAGTCAAACATGTGCTATGGATCTACAAAAAGGTCTACCCACTGCCCAAACTGTCCCATACTAAAATGTACTATAGTTGTCAGCTTTCATGCTTCTACTTTGGGATTTATGTAACAGACATGGAGAATGGTATCATGTGCATGTGGCATGAGGGATAATCTGTACAGGGAGGGAACCTAATTGCGTCGTGTTTGGTGCAAGCTATCAATTCAGGATATTTAACTTCCTACAAATGGAATCTATCTGTTTGGAGTGATGACTGTTCAGGGAAACTTAAAAATAGGATGCTTCTTTTCCTCTACATTTGGTTTATTTCAAAGAGCACATTTGATAAAATTGAGCCTAAATTTTTTATATCAGGACATTGCTACTCAGCTTCAGATAGAGACTTTGCCGCCATTAAAAAGCACGCTAAACGATGTAAGCTATGACGTTGTAAAGCGTCTACATTTCATAGCTTACATCGTAGCTCTACAATTGACTGACCGTTCAAGGCCATTGAGATGGGTAAGAAAACTTTTTTTGATTTTTGCACTGTCTCAAACACAATTTTTGATACATCTAAAATGAGAATAAGCCAAGTTTCCTGGTTAAAATTGACAAAAGACAGTCCGGGAATTGTCTATTCTAAGAAAAACTTTAGTAACCTATTACCGTTTCAAGCATGTCGAGTTTTTAAACGTGAAGTATAAATGGGAAAAATTATGCATGCAGAAATTGAACGTCTTACGGTTGTGGTACTCATTAAAGAGACAATGAAGAAGGACCTTCAAGCCGTTATCCGGTATTTCGATGAAGAAAATAGGTTGTATTATGAATATGGTTAACCTCACGCTTCTTGTCTAATAAAAATTTATTAAGTAAAAATGTACTTTTTTAATATGAACATGGGGTAGTTTTTTTTGATTTCCTCCCAAAAAAAATTTTGCCACATTGATCATATTGCACAGCCAGGCCTCAGTTATATTTACTATGTTTGTTGTTACGGAAATTATTTAAATAAACGTTGCCACTTATTTACAGAATTTCATATTTCCAGAGAGATTTAGTATAACTTTTTTTTTTCATTTCTCAACACTGTAATCTAAAGATAAACTATTATATACACACGTTGTTCGTAAACTCTTAAAAAATCCTTTTTTTGACACAAAAATTTCAGCTTTCACGTCAAAAAGACTTCAAAGATTAAGCCATATTTTATAGGTAAAATTGTGCTTTAAAAAAAATACTCTTTTGATGCACCGTTCGAACTTTGTTAGACATTAATAGAGGAAAAGTGTTACAAATGATTGATCCTTATTAAAGCATACATCTTAACTGTGAAGAGTATTCTTAGAAGCCTAATCAGGGTTTAGCTATAACTTTAAACAGCTGCGTAGAGCAGCTAGTTAGCTACTTAGTTTTTTTTTAACATCTAAGCATTTCACATTAAGGTCAATTTATAACTCAAGTGTAAAAACTAAAGTAAAAATTAAAAAGGATTTTAAAACATCATCATCATCATCATCATCATCATCATCATCATCATCATCATCATCATCATCATCATCATCATCATCGCCTGCAAAGTTTCAGCTGAATCGGACAGCTCCAAGCCCAACCTTAAAAGCCTAAAAGTTGCAACAATATATTCAACGATTAAACCCATCCTTTTTTTCATCTTAACGAAACTCATGCCACGAAATAGCTAATATTAAAACAGCAAAAAAGGTAAATTTTTCTTTTATATCTACTGAGATATAAATCTTTAACAAAAATAATATTAATTGCAATTATTAAAAGTATCACTAAATTTTTAGTAACTATGCCATTACAGATGGTTCAGTAAACTTTGCCGTTTCGACCAACATTCAGAGTTTCAAGTTCAATAGTGGTCACCTTATAGTTTTCTAAAAGCGCTAAACTTTTGCATAACCATTTTTTTTTTTAAAATTAATTTGAACAAGAAAGGAGGTCCCAGCATTTTAAAAAATAGTGGGTCACCCTGATATCATAAATATTAAAAGCTATTAAAAAGGAATTTAATTTAGATTTGTAGTAATTATAAATCACTGCGGCACTCATGTTGTAGAATTAGTTGATAAAAGATTTGAAAATCTTTCATCAACTAATTCAATAAACTTCTTTAACATTTTCTTTTTGAACAGCTTTGCTTTAAATATCGCTTTAATTTGCTTAAAAAAAAACAGGCCGCCCAAAAGGAAAAGGTAAGAGGTGGGGAGTTGGGTTGAGAGTGGGAGGGTGGCTAAATTCTTTAAATTGACTCACAAAAGATTTAAAGAAAACTAAACAAACCAAGAGGGGAATTAGTAAAAAAAGAAAAAAATATCAAGTAATTATAACAATAATTGTTTAAAACTAAAAAAGCAATTATCAGACAACTAAAAAATGGTAAACGAAAAAAAAATTTTCCGGCCATCAGCGAAATTTATTCCGGCCATCAGCAAGATACTGTTAAAATGAGAGTTGTTAATTTAAAAAAACTTCAAAATGAACGCAAAAAAAGAAAATTAAAAACTACACACGTTATAACAAAAAAATTTCATCTGCATATTTCGGCGTTGTACTAAAAAAAAATTATTAAAGTTATTCTATATAAATATTTAAATATACAATTCGCAGAGTGCTACCATAAATCTTTTTTGATTTAAACTCGTAGAGAAAACAAAATAGATTTTTAAACTCGTAGAGAAAGCAAAATAGATTTTTTCGAAACTTTACTGAACACTTGAAAGCGAAAATATTCTTGTAAAATGAAAAACGCACAGCCGTACTCTAATGAAAACTTTTTCTTACATGTCATCCGTTTACAAATTTGGCTTAAAAGTATTAAATATCTAAAAGCCTTTTTAATAAATAAAATAAAAAGTGTCAATTGATAAGAAAATTAAATAGAGCAATGAAATAATGTAGCTATGTCATATAAAATGGATTTCTGACCATATACAAAAATAAATAAAAAACTTATTTAAGAAATAAAATAAAATTACAAAAGATATGAGGTTCACTTAAATTAAATCCAACACACAAGAACACACGCACACAAACACCTACAATATTTAAAAACTAAAATAAATTAAAATTGACTCAATATAAAAACGTAAAAAACACAAATTCAATCCATTTAAAATTTTGCCGTTATTAAAATTAGGCCCAATATTTAATTCAACGGGGACTTATTTGATCAAGTTTCAAGCTTGATTGTAAACATGATTTTATCCATTTATGGAAACGTATCATATAGCTTTTGAAGCAATTCCGTTTAAGTCTTTAATAAGGCCTTCTAAACCTGCCATCTCGCTTTCAAGGTCACCCAATGCCTGGTTAAGTACAAAAACTTATTTTATTGAGAAATCATAATATAAGAGATTTTACACAATTTTTAAAATGAAACGTTTTTATTGCTTTGTAATTGGATTTTTGGATAATTAGCTGATAATTATTTATTAGATTATTTTATACCTTTCAAATTGTTGTAAAGTGAAACTAAAAGAATTTTAATCTTTATTTTCAAATTTTACAAGTTTACCGGATGACTGGCTGTACGTACGGTACGTGGTGTTTCAACGTAGGAAACATCACGGACGCTTCCGGCGTAATTTCTGGATCCGTTGTACTATAATGTAAGAGAAGGATAAGTAAAGAAATTCAGGTGAAAACTACATTTTAATTGAATTTAAAAAAAAACTTTTTAAATACCTGAGAGCTTGAACTGTTTTCAATGCTAATTGAAGACGAGGAATAGGTGCTTCCAATACGGTATGACTCTTTCTTATTTAGTTGTTGAGACGTATAATTTACTTTAGAAGTGACATCATTGAAGTCTGAATCGTAGCGAAATAAAGCATCGCCCCCATTGTGTTCTGTATATGGGGTTGAATGTATGATATGCGTTTGCGAAGCTGACAGACCATCTTTCATGTAACCGCTGGTAATAGGTGAATTATAAGCTAAGGTATTATTGTTGCTAGAGGTACGTCCAAGGCTAGCGTACGTACCTGCTCTATCATTAAATGATGAACGATCAAAACCACTTCCTGAACTGTAGGTCCTAGGACCCATAGAGTAAGCAGTATCTCGATTTGACTGTATATTAGGGGCAGGAGGTAACCTGTTGATTTCTACTCCTACAACGTCTGCTGGAACGTTTAATGATGGCTTCAATTCGGACATAGATCCTTGTCTAGAAATCGAAACTGATCCTGATCTAGAATGATTTCTAGAACTTTGACGAGAGTATGATCTAGGTAAACTACCTCCAACGCTACCTAGTGTAATAATTCCACTACCATGCTTTAGACTGTTACCTCTAACTAGAGACGATTGCATATTAGTTTCCCATGCAGAGTTGAAAGATACAGATGATTCTAACAAACCTAGACCTTGCAATGCTTCAAATGCAGCATGCTGCTCTGCTTCAAGACGAGTCTGAAAGAAATCATTACTTTGAAAAAAAAGACCACCAAATTTTAGTTTTGCAGAGAATCCTTGCGGACCCTGATTTGTGATGTACTGTGGCGGTGGTAGTGCGAATTTTTGACAAAAATCATGAAGATTGCTTTTGAATGAAATAAACGAGATATCACCTGGTCCAGGGACTGTGTAACATGCTAAAAATAAGAATGTCTTAAAAATCATAACATACACAAAAACAAATTACCCATCTCTGTACATTTCTGTATAAATCTGTAAAGAATTTTACGTGTAGATTCAATAAAACTCCCATACTTTTTATAGTAAATTTTAAAAAATATGAGAATTTTTTAAACCAAAAAAATATATATTTGCTGAACTATTTTTCGTTTTTAATAAAATATTAAAAACACTATGAACTTGCACCAACTGCAGAGATACCTTGTGGATCATAGACAGCTTGAGAATCCACCATACACAAACCTTGCAAAGCAACCAAGGCTGCTTTTTGTTCTGCTTCCTGACTAGTTGATGTGCGTCCAATAATGTTAAATGTGTGATTGCCTACTTTAACCTAAAGAAAATATTAACTGGTTAATATCACAGTCTATTAAAAGCAATCCATTCAAAAGTTGAAGCATAAAATTAGTAAATTAACGCTCTAAACAAACTAACAGACGGAAACCTAACTTACAGACGAAGAATAGCCGTTATCATAAAGCGAAGTTACAAAGTTTGGAGGTTGAAGACTGCACTGCTGACAGAAATCATGCAAACTGCATTTATAGGAGATAAAAGACCCATCACCCTGTCCAGGAACAGATATACAACCTATATTAAGAAAAGATATTAAAAACAACTTTTAAAACAAACAAAAAAAAAAGTTCATAAAAAAATGAGCACTAGTAACCAGTTATAAAAAATTAATAATATTAAAAATTAATAATAACAATACTAATGGCTAATAATAACAATAACAACAATAACAATAAAAAAAACAACAACAACAGCAGCAGCAGCAACACCAACAACAACAACAACAATTAAAAAAATGATAGAATAAAAATAATAGTAAGAAGAATAATAATTATAACAACAACAACAACAAAAAGTAACAACAAGAATGATAACAAAAAAAAGAAGAAACAACTAAAAAAGCAATAAGCTGCTCACTATCATCACTATATTTGCTTCGGAAGTCTAACACACCAAGACCAATCAAACCCACATGTGCTGCTCGCTGTTCTGCATCTTGCTTAGAAGTTCCGTAATCATAACCGTTGTCATAGGAATGAATTTTCCCAAAAGATACTTTAGAAAGCCAACCCAAGTTACCTTGATTAGTTGAATAAACAGGAGGCACCCAACCTATATTTTGACAATAGTCCTGTAGAGAGGTTTTGTAGGATATAAATGTAGCATCACCTGGAATTGGAACTTTGATATTAGCCAATGAAACCTTGCTAGAATTCAGCGAAGAACTTGTCATACTTTAAAAATAAAAGTAAAAAACATCAACCTTCAAAATAATAGATTAAAAGTAAGAAAATACACAGTATAAAACTGAAAATTCAACATACCGAGATCTTGTAGTTCCAAAACCTGCATCTCCTCCATACATTTCACCATCAACTGCAGAGGTTAATGGAACCATTTCTACATTTACATCTTTGGACTCATTAACAGTGTGACCATTTAACTTTTCATTTGTAGTTAGTGTTAAAACAGGAGTTGTAATATAAAGCTTGTTTCTATAAAAAATTGTTGTAGTTATTGTTAAAACAGGAGTTGTAATATTAAAGTTATTTTTACAAATAATTGGGCAAATAAAAAAAAACAGTAAAAATTTATTAGAAAAAAAAACATTACTTATCATCTTTGTGTTTTTTGCAACAACACGGACAACAAAATAAACAGCAAGGTAAACAGCAACAAAACCAACATTTTTTACAACATGGACAACAACTCCAACACAGTCCCATATCCTTTCTGCAACAACAACACCAAATTATCAACAACAATAACAGAAGCAACAGAATGAACAGAGCAATACCAAGAATAATCCACCATAGTTCCAGACCACCAGAACTATCTGGAAAAAAAATTAAGATTTTGGAATTTCCAAAACCTAAAAGCAAAACCTGTGACATCTTATTTTATTGAATATTTATATTTTTATTGAATAAAAAAATACTTCATTCTTAAAGATTTTTAATTGAAAATTTAAATTACCTGCTTTTGATGCTCCTTTTGTAGGAACTAAATTTTAAAAGTAACAAAAATGAACAAAATAAGGGCATTAAAAGTTTATTTAACAAATTGAAAATTAAAAAAAATATTTTCAAGTAGTAGAAATAAAACATAAAAAGTTTTGATAAAGAAGCTTAGGAAATTTTCTTACCAATAGGAACAACAGCATTTCCACCAACTAAAAAAAGCAAAGTTAATGTGTTAAAAAAATTGGATGTATTTTGTTGAGCATCAATTTAGACCAATATTTAAAGTTATGCAATTTAAGTCCAACATGTTCTACAATAGAGATTTAAAATAAATATCAACCTGTTGTTTTTGAATACATTGCAGACTTGAAACCTTCACCAGCTCCATTTACTGCATAAACTACAAAATAATATTTTGTGCCAGCAGTAAGTTGAGTTATGTTGTGTGTCATACTGATACCTTGATGAAAGAAATACATATTTTATTCTTATAATTATATCAAATGTGTTAAATTTCTATAATTATGTTACAGTTTTTTTTAGACTTACTTTTTGTTTCTATTTTTGGCCATTCTTTATAGTCTAAAGCTTCATCTGCTGAGTAAAGGATAACATACTCTTTGATTTTTCCATTAGGATACCTTGGAACTTGCCAGCTTAAGATAAGCCATGATGGATATTCACCTATCCCTTGAGCAGTCAAGTCAAGAGGTGCACTAGGCACTAAAAGTAAAAAAAGAGCTTGATTAAAAAACTTTTTTTATATACACATGTGAAAACTTTTCTTTTAATACTTTTAACAAGATTTTAGAATGCTTTAGAACAAAATACAAAAAATATTTATTCTTAGAACTGCTAACTGGGTTCATGTAAAATTAAATTAATTTAAAAAATGTACATAAAACTGTTACTCTGAGTTTATTTTCAAAATCTCTTTTATAACCTTAAACAAACAGCATAATACTAATCACTAAGAAAATACTTAATAATTGTGCTCAATGTAATTGTCATCAGGAAAGAAAAGTATTATTTAAAATTTTTTAATATTATTAGCAAACAAAATGTTTTTTCAAAGCTTTTTTTAATTTTTTACATTTTTAGTTGATAAAATACATACATAAATACATACATACATACATACATACATACATACATACATACATACATACATACATACATACATACATACATTCGAACTTTAGCGAATAAATTTAAGACAAGTGCTTCCACTATACAAAGAGTAAAGATAAATTGTGGCTATAAATCTTATATAAAAAAAAAAGTTCCTCGTCAAGAAAGAAAAGCAAGAAAATGTTGCTATTCGATGTTCAAAGCTGCTCTATAAAAAATTATATGCGAAAAAATCTTGTTTGATTAGTAGCAATGAAACTTGTTGTGCTGCATATGTGTTGTAAGGACACCAATATTATTCAGCAATTAATTGCAAGAAACTGAACTCCAATTATAAATGCATTGGAATGCAAAAATTTGCTAAAAATTTCTTAGTTTGGCAAGCAACTTCTAAATGTGGTGAAAGAAGCTCTTGTTTTGTGACTACGGGAACAATTAACACCAAATTATACATAAAAGAATGCCTCAAGAAACATCTTTTGCCGTTTTTAAGAACACACATGGGTAACCCGTTATTTTGGCCTGATTTAGCATCATGTCACTACTTTGGGACAACTTTAAACTGGCTTAGAGAACATAAAGTAGATTTCATTGAAAAACACTGCAATCCACCAAATTGTCCCAAACTACATCCTATTGAAAGATATACCCCTCTTGTCAAAAGAAAACAAAGGTTCAATGTAAAAGAAGCCAAAAACATTAAAGATTTAAAAAAAAAAAAGGATTAGAGCTACCAAGAAAGTCCAGCTGAAGACTGTGCAAAAGCTGATGTCGAGTGTAAAACACAAAGTGCGTGCATTCTCACATACAAAACTTTACAAACTTTCTTAAGTGAAATTTAATAATATTAATATATGTACTTTCAAAGTTTATATAACATTCAATATCAAAATACAATAGTTAAATAAATATCCTTTATAATGTTCGTGCAGATTTTTTCTGGTACATGTCTTATTTAAACAAAAATAAAACTTGATAAACTTGAACTCAAACTATTTCAAAAATTTTACTATTTGACAAACTTGCAAGAAGCGTGAACAAAAATTTTAAGCTCCAAAAACTTGAACTTGCCAAATTTGATGAACTCATACATGCTTAGCATGCCCATAGGAATGATAAACATGCCCCTAGGAATGTATCTCTTTAAGAGAATGAACACTTACAAAATATTATTTTTCTTTGATAAAATCCAACTATTAGAATATATGGCATTTACCAATCAGATTATTATAATACATGGCATTAACCAATCAAATTAACAAATTATAAAAAGAAACAAAATACCAGCTTCAAGTGTTCTTGCTGAGACAGTGACATCAGTGGGAAAAGATGTTTCAGTAGCATGCTTAACATAAAAGTTGTAGGTAGTGAAAGGTGTAAGGTCAGCTATATATGCTTCATTTTTAAACACTGCTAAATTCTTAGTCTCAGGTACACCATTAATGTCATACACATCATACCTTAAGTAAAAATTAAATATGTGTTTTAAAGGATAATTCATAATCTTGAGTAAAGAACAGAAAACTCCGAAACAAGTAAAAACCATTTCACGATTATTGCAACAATGCTAACCTAATACTGTTTGCATAAAAAAAACATATCAGAAGTTTAATTGAGCCTTTCATTGAGCTATTTATTGAGTCAAGTGACAAAGTCAACTTAACTCCATATCAAGAATCATTTGAATTTAACTTGTTATTTTACGTAGACTTACATTTACTTCAGAATAACTTATAATAATAAATTACTTCTGAATTAACTGTAACCAAGAAAATTTACATTTGAATTTAATATCTACCTCACTATATAGTTAGCAACTCCAGATACAATTCCAGTATCGATCCATTTAAAAAAAATATTGTTAGAACCTTCTGTCACACCTGTTATTAGTACAGCTGATTTTAATGCTAAAGATGGTTTTTATAAATTTTGAGAAACTGCAAAGTAATACAAACCAAAAAAATAACATTTATATATATATATATATATATATATATATATATATATATATATATATATATATATATATATATATATATATATATATATATATATATAAATGCATTTCATGGAAAAAAAGACAAATGATAAAAATGAACAGCAAAAAAAAAAAAAAAAGCATTCTAAAACAATTTATCTTTTCATTGTAAAGACACTTTTAATACCTTGCAGTGTTGTAGCTTCCTTCTTTACTAAGGGACTTTTTCCAAACTGATTAAATGCTTGAACACTGACACCATATCTTTCATTGGGTTCTAAACAATATTCACTCGATTAAATTCAAGGCAGTTGT
Organism: Hydra viridissima; assembly: GCF_058129835.1. Classification (NCBI taxonomy): domain Eukaryota; kingdom Metazoa; phylum Cnidaria; class Hydrozoa; order Anthoathecata; family Hydridae; genus Hydra; species Hydra viridissima. Next base: position 5,408,295 of record NW_028324303.1, read on the forward strand.
AAAATTCAAAGGAATTTAACTATGAAAAGGTAAATCAATGAGTATTATATACCTATTCCATTATAGAGCAACACCTGAGCATTTTTTCTGCCAAGTAAAGTATTTTGGAAAATTTCAACTTTCGTCTTTACATTTGTAATAGAGACTTTATATCCTCTGACAATAACTTGAGAGCTTGACACAGGTGGCTCCCATGAAACAAGCAATGAATCTGCCTTAGGAACTATTGTTAGCTGTGAAACAGGATCTGGCTGTTTATCCTCTTTTAAAGAAAAGATTACTCTTTCTTAGATTTAAGAGAAATTAAAACTAGATAGTAATATATGATTAATTCATAATAAATTAGAATAAAAAAATAGGTTAGAACCAAATATAAAAACATATCATGATAATGTATACTAAATATATCACTGTTGGTATAACTCCTAAATTACAAAAACAAGAAATAAAGTTATAAAATTGCAAAAATGTGAAGAACTAGGGCACCTATCATAGTTGCCTTTTTCAGTACTGGTGATTTCCTTCCCTCACCATTACCATCAACAGCAACCATATAACTTTCATATGACTTTCCAAACAATATACCAGTTATGTTGTAGCCTTTTGCAGAGCCAATTGTTGTTTTACTGACCCAATTATCTGATGGGACCACACGATAATAAACAATATAACTCTTTATATCTCCAGTTACATAAAGTGGTTCATCCCATGTTACCATTAAAACATCAGCTGCATCTGGATCATGAATAAACTTTACATCTGCAGGTTCACTTGGGCCTAAAATAAATTCCCAAATAGAGTTTTACAACAAAATTAATTTTATTCAAAACCATTATTAATCGGAAAAAAACTTACCTTCAGAAGTAAGTTCTCTTGTCTTTACACTTATTGTTGGTGAGGCTGCACCTTGCCCACTCCCACTCACTCCACGTACATTAAGATTGTAGAGAGTCTGAGGCAAAAGTTTGGTAATTTTCCATTCACTTGATGCTTTCTAAATAACAATATTTTTAAAGGGTTTTGAATATTTTTAGGTTGTGATTATAAATGTCTACTTGTATTTTTGTATTTCTTATGAAACATGAAACTGTACATAAGAAAATTACAAAGATACAAGTATTACATGAAACTGTCCATAAGTATTACAAAGATACAAATAGACATTTCTACATAAAATACTTGTATGCGCATTAATGATAAATGTACATACAAATATTAAACAAATCTCATTGACTGATGATTGTTTTGTATAGATGAATTACACAAAATGAAGATAAGAGAAAACTTATCTTCATTTTGTGAAATTCAGAAATATTTGAAACAGGAATACTTTTAGCACTATCTTTTATCTTTTATTTCATGTTTCATTTTACATTTTATCAAAAGCATGGTAATTGAGCTTAAAGGATTCTTTAAAATTTATACAAGTATTTTCTATACTTCAAAAATGACCAAAAATGTGTGCTAAAATATGTATTAACTTGTTAAAACTTTCTTTTTTTTTTTTTTACAAACAAGGCTGAATGAAACTAAAATAAAATGTGATTGGTGGATTAATTTTTTTTTTTAAAAAAAAAAGTGTTTTTTAATTGAAATTTTTTTATTCTACAAATATTCAAGCCTTCAAGCATTCTAATGTATTCAAACTAATATTGGTAATAATGGTAAGTGATAAAATACAACTTTGTTGCATGTACTTTTACTTTTAACAGTCCAGAATATGATGTCATTTCTCTTTGCGCCAATCAATGCTCTTTAAAAATTTTAACCAACAATGATTTTTTCAAAGGGAACATCTGTTGAACTCAGCACACATTAATTGTTAATTTCTCAAAAACTACTTAACAGACTTTTCTAATTATTTTTTACATTTTTAATTTGATGCTAAAATAGAAAATGAATATTTTTGTAAATACTTGACAGAGAGTTTAAAACTATCCGGCTAGATAATTTTTAAATATTGATATCAACAGGCAGATTTTTTTTATTTACAAAACCTAAACAGGTACTTTATTAAGCAAGTATTATAAAATATTACCACAGTAAACATTCAAAAATGACAAGTTTTGTTTGGAAGCTTTTTAAAATGAATGATTCTTGTGAATCAACAGCAATTTGAATTCCATGTGGAAAGTAGATAAGCAGGGGATCTAATAATCCTGGTCAAAACTTGTTTTCTACAACTCCTTTACAAAAAGTCTCATTTAAAAAAGAATGAATAGGAAAGAAAAATAATATTCAACCTTCAAGATATAGAATGTTAATGATAAAAAGTCAAAGAAATACATAAAAAAATAGCTATGCTGATTGCTTTAAATAAACAACCATTTAGTATTACTGAAGATCATGGAATTATTGGTTTAATAGCTCATTTATAGCATAGGTACCTAATCCCAAGCAGAAATTTTTTTCAAAGAAAGTACTTCCTCGATTGTATGACAATATAAAGAAAAAAGTTTTTATTTAAATTACAAAATCACAGTACATAATGTGCGTCAGATACTTGGACTTGTCCCTTGATACTTCAGATACTTGGACTTGTCCCTTATCTTATGAAACATTTATTTCTTTATAAGGACATTAGATAAAAAAAACTTTTGAACGCAAATAAGCTGTACTATATGCTTCATATTTTCCAGAATCTCACTATATATAGTTGAACAGTTCATCAATACTTTAGAAAGCAGAGAACATAGTTCAACAAAAAGAAATTTAGTTAAAAATGGAGAATACAGTTTTATCTCAAATATTAGTGAAGATTTATTAGCTAAAGCACATACGATAGCAGGCCATTTTAATCATTCATCAAAGGAATGTATAGAATTTAAGTTATTGCAACAACAACAAAATGAAACACCTCTACTTTTAGAGATGTCCCCACTCATTTGAGTAGTGTATACTTAATGTTAGAATAACTTCAGAAACTTAAAAGAGCAGTTCAAATATATTTAGCTGATCATAATGAGCTGCCAACATTCATACCAAATGATTGGAAATTCATTGAAAATCTATTGTATATTTTGAAACCTTTTTTTAAACTTACTAAGTTTATAAGTTCTGAAGTTTGTAGTTTGTCATCAGTAGTTCTAAATATATTGATGATACAGTTCAAACAACAAAAAAACCTTTAAAAAAGATAATCTAAATATTACAAATGATGAATGACACATTTTATCCACCATTATTGATCCTTGCTACAAGCTCAAATTTCTTCCTATTGATAAAAGAGAGCAAGCAAGATCAATGCTATAAGAGGCTGTAGTAAAAAATCAAAAAAATAAAAATGAACTTTCACCAGAAGTTATTAACATTGCTTTAGTTCCGATCATTTAACACCAAAAAGCCAAGAAAAAAATACAGTTGATTTGACAGAGAATGACTTAAATATCTTGCTTTTTAGAACTTGTAGAATATGAAAGAAATGGGGGTAAGAACTTTTTTTTCTTCTTATAAGAAAATTTACAACAAACTTTTTTTAACAGTACTTTGTCAAAACTAAATAAGATTATCAATTTTTATTATTATTATAATTCATTCAATTATTATTATATTATGACATTACTGTATATTATAGATAGCTGATTTAAGTGTTATATTTATATTTAATTCTTGTAAAAGTTTTGTAAGTTGTTATTGAAAATTGCTTTGCCTATTTTATTTCATTTCGTATTGTTTAATAAAATATAATTACAAAATTCATATTTTGTAACTTTATTTGTTATTATTTTTTAGAAAATGATGGTTATATACATTTGTACAAACTGCTCAAGAAGCTGATGTTTTCTTTAACTATTCTATTACAGATAAAAACAATGATGCTTTAAATGATTGGAAACACGAAGAAAAAGTTTCACTGCTAAAAGCATTTTCACTGTCCTTAAATTATTAGCACTGCCAGCATCTTCTGTATTATTAAAGAGATTGTTTTCTGAATATGGAATAATTTATGAGAAAAAGTGACCAAGACGGTTACCTCAACATGGAGAAATGCTATTGTTTATACACCAAAATGCAAATAAATTTTTGAGTGATAAAATCTGTAGTTCTCGTGCACGATAAGTTCTTAACTCAACTTGAACAATATTTTATTGAATTGTTTTTTTAAATTCAAATTAAAATAATTATTAGATAATTCAAAAACATGAGCACTATATTTGTGTTCTACCTTCTGTTATTGTGTCAATTACCAAAATATTTAATCAGGTCTAACCTGTGCATCTTTAAGACTCTTGTATAAGAGTTAAAACAAGTTTTTTTTGTTTTTGTTAAACATGAAATATCCGGTTTAACCAAAGAGATTATTTTATTATCTAGCCAGATACCAGATAATATACAAATTTAGCCTAGATATCCAGCCAGATGTCCTATCTGGGACACCCCTACTTGATATCTCCTGGATCTTGCTTTGAGATATCTTCTTTTGAAGCTGTTATCCACTTTTTCTTAAAATCTTCTTCATCTAAAGTTAATTTCTTACTTTTCAATAAGATTGCTTTTATAATTGACCAAAAACTCACTGTTCAGGACAATTTGTAGGACTTACTTTCTTAGGTACCAATCCTATGCCCTTTTATTTTTACCATTCTAGTGACTTCTTGGAGATTTTAGCCAAAACAGGTCAAAATATTGTGGGCATATCATGCCTTTTAATGAATGGCAAAAGGGATTCCTTTAAGCATTTTTATATAAAACTGAGTTCAAAGTCTTACAAGTAATATATATGGTGTAAACAGAAACAGATTGCTTGCGATACAAGAAACTTGGGAACAAACTTTTTAGTTTGAATATATTTGAATTTGTTACTGACATATCTACCTTTCAACTGATAAAAATATTGCTGACTTGGCAATTGTGAATAGCCCTTTTTGAAAGATGTTTTATTGTTTTCAATTTAACAGAATTTTCATTTGGCTTAAAAGTTTACATAGATTTTTTGAATGGCAAATTGCTTTAATTTACCCATAAATTGATTGCTTTAGAGTTTTCCTTTTATTATATGCTTTATATTGAGACTTAAGGTACTTTTCATATCAAAACTTGGCAGCATTTAAATTTTTTCACAAGATCTCTCTGACTGAAATGGGTTTGCTTTTATGGAGTGAATGAATGATTTTATGGAGTGAATGAATGATTTTATGGAGTGAATGAATGATTTTATGGAGTGAATGAATGATTTTATGGAGTGAATGATTGATTTTATGGAGTGATTGATTTTGCTTTATATTTATTCTTAAACCCTTTCTTTTTTCCCTAGTTGCCAAGCAACACCAACAACTTATGATAAAGAAGGATTTTGAATATAAATTTCCAAAACTTTTTCTCAATTTATTATTTGTTTACTCGTTTTAACACAATAATAATAATAACCAATATTAATATTAATATTGGTATTAAATATATTTAACACCAATAAAATCGAACCACAGCCCATAAGCTTTATAGTGCAAATAAATTTGCTAAATCAGTTTTTGAGTAAGTAACAATTAAAGAATGCTGAATATTTTAATGTTCAACTGATATGAAGATAAAATTTGAAAACTTACATTACATAATTTGACAGTTTAAAAGGTGATAAAGAAGTTTGAGCAAACAGGTTTGATTATAGACAGTAAATCATCTGTTCATTGTGATATCAACAAGATTATCAAAAACATTATAAAAGTATAACAAAAATAATAACAAAAAAGAGATTTAAACTGAAAAGAGATAAAGTAATTGACTGTTGTATAGTACTTATTTAATCTCTCAAAAAGAAAAATTCTTTCAACAAGAAAAACAGAAAGACCTACAGGAATATCTGAAATAACTTTTGCAGCTTGTCTTAAGTCTCCTTCAAAGTATTGTAGCTCATAAGACAACAGATTACCATGAAAATCTTTTAAATCTATTGGTGACCATCGTACTTTTAATGTTTCACTACCAATAGACACAGCTTTAAGTAATAATGGGGCAGGAGGAACTAAAGAATGATGAAATTTAATCCTTTTATTAAATTTAGTTTTAAACAGAAACTTAAAACTAAACAAAGAATAATATACTTATTAAGAATAGTCTATAGAAATTAACTAAAATTTAAATTTTTTCCCTGAAACAATCTTTAGTTAACAATCACTGGTTTGATTACTATGCCTCTCTCTCTAAACATTATTAAAGTGGTAAACTAAACAAACTATGTGAAATTTTTCAGAAGAAACTAAAATCTACATGATCTTGTGCATTTCAGTTCATGCAGTACTCTTTAAACTTCAGGATTCAACTCTCTAAGCTGTATGTAAAAGTTCTTAACATTCTTTGAAACAAACTTAAATTACCTTCTTCAAGGGTCCTTACTCTTATTATGCTTGATTTCAAACCTGCAACAGCTCCATTAAATGGAATAACATAGAAATCATAAAGCGTATTTGGTTGAAGATTTCTAATGATTGCAGGTGGTGATGTAATACTGCTCACTTGCAAAGATGAAGAAGAATCTTCTGCATCTTGGTAATATACTTTGTATGATGTAGGCACAGGACCACTATAAAAACAAAAAAAAACTCAAAAGAATTTTAGCTTCACTATTTCTTACCATGGAAAAGTTTTTACTGGGTGAGGCAAAGGCTCCATTTTAAAAGAAATAGTGCAACTTTCAGGCCTGATAAATAGCTACTTAAGTACAGTTGAATGCATCAGGACTTATCTACTCTCTTTTATAGTTACAAAAAGATCCATTCTCTTTATTATAGTTACAAAACCTATAGTATGTAGAACATTGATATACCATTTTAAATATGGCTGAAACAGAAGCATGGTATGTTTAAGCTCAAGAAAAGCTGTAACCTAATAATTTTCACAAAGAAATGGACCATTGTTTAAAATAACAAACTTTAATATAAGATAAATTATAAGATAAACAAATGTGTTAAAGGGGATCTTTATCAAATGTGTTAAAGGGGATATTTACATGTTTAAATTTTATGGTATTTTAGAACTACACTGAATGATAAATATCTTAATGGAGGGTTCCTTAAGAAAAAAATACCTTAATGGAGGATTCCAATTAAGATTTGTAACAGTCGTTAACACTGGAGTAACAATAAAATTTGTGACAGATTGAGGAGCTTCAGATGCTAAAAATTTGAAAAGATATTTAATCTGCATAAAAAATCTTAAAACATCCAATTCATTTTAACTGATAATTTTAAGTAAAAAAATACCATTTGGAAAATCTACAATGACTTCTTCAGATTTAGGCCCAGCAATATTGTTATTGTAAGAAACAACCCAAACACGGTAACTTACACCAGGAGTAAGATTATCAATTTGCAATGAAGTAGTGCTAGCTGATTTTTGAAGAGGGTTGCCAGAAAACCCTCTTGGTGTGAAGAAGACAACATAATTTTGGACAGCTCCACTGAAATAGAATTTTTTTATTTGATTTAAAAAAAAGAGTAACATGACATTTAAATTATTACCTTTAGCAAAAACAAAAAAATTAAATTTAAAAATTTGAAAAAATTTAAGTTTCACTTTCTATCTTAAAACATTATTCGCTTTCAGCTGCACAGAAAATTATCTAACATTTAAAAGTGTCATTTAAAAAATGTTTATAAAATGTTTTATTTAAGGGAAAACATTTTCCATTGTTCTTAAGATATTTATTTAACAAGAGTTTAAAATAACTAAAAAAATTTACTTATATTTAACTAAAATTTAAAAGAAGAACAATTATACAATGGAGAATTTTAAACTTGGCTAAAAAAGATACTGCATTGCTTACCTTTTTGGTGAATCCCATGACACAGTCATTGAAGATTCAAATGGTAAAACTTTTAAATTGGTTGCAATTCCTGGTAAACTTGATTCATCTTCAGTTTTGGCTTTAACTACATCAGAGAAAAGACTTGGTCCATTGCTGTTAAATGCTTGTATCCTAAATTGGTACATAGTTCCTGGAGAAAGGTTTTTTACGGTTAGAAATCTTTGCGTAGGATCACTAACAGTGATTCTTGCTGAAATATTAATTTTAAAAAAACATTTTACTGTTGCTTTGACTTCTTTTTAAATTTTATGAAGTCAAAATAAATAAAAAATAAAAAAAGTAGCATACTTGCTGTGGTCAATGAACTGAAGTAAATAATTCCATAACTTAATATAGCACCATTTGATATTGCTGGTTCTTGCCATCTCAAATCTATATCTGTTGAAGATTTCACTTGTGCAACAACATTCAGTGGTTTTCCAGGAACAAGCACACTGTTAACTGTACTCTGTGTTGTAATTGTGTCTACAATATAACTAAATTTATCAACGGAAATTTGGTGAAATTTCAGCCAATCAACAAAAAAATCTATTAAAAAAAATTTAACTATGTTCTTATAACTAACAAAAAACAATAACAAGGATTAATGACATTTTGAGAAGTGAATAGATCCAAAAAAAAAAAGAAACAACAAACATTCAGACCTTTAATTTTTAAAGGATAAACTATGCCAAATAACTTATCCTTTAAACGTTAAAGTTTTACTTTCCATATGCAAGTAAATGAATGAATTGAAATTACCTTTCGGAACAACTATTAGCTCAAAAGACATATGAATATTTGTGTTCCCAATTCTTCCTTGGTACATTCCAGCATCAGAATTTATCAAATTATTTATAATAACATAGTCAGAGCCAAATTGTAAGTAGTCAGCTGACGCTATGTCAACAATTGCACCATCATGATACCAATTGACATTTGAGCTCCCACGAACATTAAAGTTTACTGTAACTTTACTCTCTTCTGTTGCAGTTACTTGTGAGGGAGGACTCAAAATAATTTGTGCAGGACCTATTTAAAAGTAGTTTAACTATAAAATATGCTATGAATTTTGCAAAACAATTTTTCAGAGTAAAAAAAAAAAAAAAAAAAAAAACCCACTGTTAACTTTGACTTGTGCACTGGCTTCTATCTGCTGACCAGCTGATTCTGCAACCACTTTATAGATACCAGCATCTTCATCTTTTGAAAACTGAACCTTTAAATTTCCTTTTCCAAATATTGATATTCTATCATTGAAATTAACTTTATTTCCATCTTTATACCAAGTATAGGATATAGGAGCAGAACTATCAGCAAATGCTTCTAAGATGGTGGAATAACCCCATTCCAGTTCAATACTTTGAGGTTTACCAAGAAAATAAAATGCTTTATTGATTGGTCGAAGTGATGCTAAAAAAGTGAGAAAGAAGCAAAAGTGTTAACGTAAAAAAAAACTTTAGATTATATCAGCAATTTCATGGAATTGAACCTGTGCATCATCAGTTTAATTACCAAAAAAAAAACACTTTTACTAAAAAAATTTGAACCCAATTAAATTTAGGTGTCGGAAATCAAGCCACTATAGTAAGAACTAAAAGCTTCAGCACAAACCTTCTTCTACAGTGATTTTAGCAAATTTTCCAAACATTGTTTGACTGGTAGCCTTACTATAAGCAACTGCTCGGATCTCTCCATCATCAGAAGATAACAACCCACTTATTTGTAAAACTCCTTGAGGAAGCACTGTGAATCGTGGATCATTATTCTGAACAGATGGCTTTCCACGATAGTTCCAGCCAATATTTGGCTCTGGGTTGAAATTACTTGTATTGACTGATAGTCGCAATCCACCAGTTATATAGCCTGTGGTTGCATATACATCAGAAGCAAAAAATTGGGGAAAAACTAAAATGATAATTACAAGCAGTATTATTTACATATTTCACACAAAATCATCTTTTATACCAAAATCATCATATTTTAGGGCTCTAAATACAATTTTTTTTAAACATTAACAAAAAAAATTGAATTAATAGCCTTAATCTTTAGTAAAAAATTTTTTGGATTGCTATTCTTTAATGGTTGTGTCAACGCCTGACAAAATATTTCAACTGATATTTCAACTTTAAAAAAAAAAATCAGATTCAACTCTTGTAGATCATCAAATAAAAGTTTATACTTTGGTGCTTCATGGGAAAAAAGTTTTTTTGGACTTTATGATAACTTTTAAATCCTTTAATATTTATTAAGACAGGTTTATGTCACAGCATGACATCAGGATATGATCAGTAAAACAGTGTATTAAGTATTAAGCATCTAAAGCTGATAAACAATCTGATTGAAACAAAAAGAATTAGTAAGACTTTATAATTTTACATTAAAGTAATACTCTATTGGTTTTGCTTATTAACCACCCATATAAAAAGTACAAACTAAGTTTATCCCAAAAGTTATTGTTGGTCAGTTTATAGTATCTGTAAGACGTATGGGAACATGATTTCATTTTAATTAACTCATTGGTTTGTTTTAAGCGATGAGCATGCAATATTTCTTGTTTCTTACAGAAGTTTTTGATAAGATTGCCTTACTATCTGATTTTTTATCATTAAAAACATCTTTAACTCACTGATGTTCTTAGTTAAGTTATACATGATAAGAACTTAAGCTTTGAATATTTTACTTTGCTCTTATAATTGATTTTATTTCATTTTTATATAATTGATTTTAACTCTCATAATTAACTTTCAATAATTCATATGGAATAATTCTATTTTCATATATAGAATCAAGTCAAGTCACTAATAATATTAACTAAATTGTTACTAAATATTTTTGCAAAAATTAGAATAGATAGACACTTAAATTTAATTTCATGTCATAAAATTACTTGTTTCCAAATAGTTATGTTTTCAAGACTTTTCAAACTTAAATGTTGCATACTAACTTATTTTAAAAAGTTGATTATATTGCAAAACGCATGAAAATAAATATAAATACATTTAAATATGAATACATTTGGGTTTACAAATTAAACAAGTTTGTACCTTCTGTTTGAACTTTGGCATTTCTAGAAACTAATTTTAATTCAGCATTGTTTATTTCTATGGCTACTTTCACAATACACTTATATATTCCAACATCTTCAGCTGCAATAAATGATGATATCAAAAGATCACCCTGATCAGTTATTGTATATCTATTATTGGAAACTTCATTATTGTCTTTAAACCATAAATAGCGTGGAGGAGGTGAACTAGTAGATCTGCATTTTAAAGTTAAAGGCTTTTTTTCATATCCAAATGTATCTTCTGGTTCTTCTAACAATACAGGTGGTTTATATGATAATCCCAATTGACATGTGTATAATAAGAATAAGATCAATTCAAGTCCTAACATTTTTTTGAGTAAGAGTTCATATTTACCCTGATCTTCTCTAAAAGATTTAACCACATATATAAATTCATGTAGTATACATACAAATGTGTGTATGTTATATAGATATATATATATACATATATACATACATATATACATACATATATACATACATATACATATACATATACATATACATATATACATACATACATACATACATACATACATACATACATACATACATACATACATACATACATACATACATACATACATACATACATACATACATACATACATACATACATACATACATACATACATACATACATACATACATACATACATACATAAATACATTAGTAAAATCAGGATATAAACTTAAAAAAAAAAAACTTAATAATTATTCTTGCACTTTAGAAATGCTTAATAACACAGCAGAAACAAAGAAAATAATGATGCTTGCATCATAATAATGCCTGATAACACAGGAGTAACAAACAACAATAAAATTTTAATAACAACAACAACAATATTAACCCAATAATAACATAAGCAAATAAAAATAATAATGAAAGTATTATACAATTGTAAATTTATTTAACAGGTTGTATATTTAACAACATAATGTTTACTGGAACTTCCAATTGTTGTTTGCTCGTTCATTTCAACTTAAAATTTCGTTCTACGGCGAATTACTGACTGAACTTTGTCAATCAACTTTAACAATTATTTCCTTTTAACTTGTTTACATTTTTTAATTAGTTAAAAGCGCTAAAAGAATTTATTTACAAATTTTCTATAAGTTATGCTTAAATTTTATGTAAGCTATTTATATGGTTTTGAAATATTTTAGGTGCTTCTAGCAGATTTTTGTTACTTATAAAAGTAATATAGAATTATATCATTAATTAAGACTCTTAATTAAAACTTTGATACAAATTAAAAAGCATTACGATCACTAAAAGTTAATTTAGATGTTAACATTATTACGTTGTTATTAATAATCTTGCTTGAATGCCAATAAAGTATTTCTTCTGAAGCAATTTTTACGTTTTCCACACACAACGCCTATCTCACAATAGGATCAAATTCATGAAAGTGGACTTAATTATTTTAAAGTTTTCGCATTAAATATAAAACTTAGGTTTTAAAAAATAAGATTTTATACCTTTTTTACCAACCGTAACAACGAAAGTGTTTTCTTTTTTTTTAAAAAAAAAACTCTTGCTAGTAACTTTCAATAACTCGTCTATATACGGACACAATTTTGAATAAATTTTTTGAAGCGGATTTTAAAAAATTCCTTTTTGTATTCGATAGCATATAATGAAAAGCTCTGCTATAGACTTTAGATAATTGCCAGCTTAATATTGTTGGCATCCTGAACTCCACGTGGGTTTATTCATAAAAAGTTTGAATCGGTAAGAACTACACATCCTACTGTATGATAATATATTACTTCAAAAAATTCGTATATTTTAAAACACGAAATGATATTCACTATACGGAATTCGTTTTGATAAAGCAAGAGCCCAAAATTTCTGACGGGTGAGTGAGACACAGGAGACAGATCGAATTGATTATTAACATGGGAAAAAACCTTTTTACACTTTTTCTCTTTTTAGTTTACCAAACGCGAAAACTTTCAGACGAATTTTAATAAGATAAAGCTTTCGAAGATTTACTCATAAACATTTATTTACACCACGTAATTCTGTTTTGCAATATTCTTAGATCAAGGGCGTTGATGACATCTTTATTTTGTATTTTTTTGCATTGTAATAGGCTATTAAACGCTGAAACTATTTTCTCAAAATAGAATACTGCTGTTCGGTATAAAAAGTGTGAGATACCATGGTATTCCATTTACCTTTGAATTTAAACTTATCGTTTGTTGTGACTGCTTCCAGATGAAAGACCATATTTTATGAGCTTAACAAAATCCCAGAATCAAATAAAAATGCTAATAACACCAAAATAATAGCAGCAGTAAAGAAAAAAAAATTAAAGAATCAACTATTTTAAAAAGCATAAAAAGACGATAGATCGCCAAAGAAAAGTTTATTTCGTTTTTTAAATATATTTTAATAATTTTAATGCATTTTGGTTGCTTGGATACGATCCTTTTTGTGTGCAATAAAAGTTAAAGTTTTTCTTCAAATCGAAACTGTCAAAGCACTTAATGGTCTTTCTTTTTAAGTTTTCGATTGTAACAATGGCAAATTTTTGTCGAAGATTTTCAGAAAATCTTAATGAATGTAAAAGTTCCTTTTTGTTCAAGAATTTCATCTTCTTTGATGTTCTTTTTAACAGTATATATTTATATTTTAACATATATATTTATCGACAACAAAGTTCCGTTTTTCGTGATTAAAATTCCTACATTCAGTTCAATTATATTGTCAAAAAGCTATTTTTAACACTCATGGTCTTATCAAGATTACAATTGTTTGTTACATTGACAGCTTCTAAAGTATTTTGTATATTAAAGACAATGGCTGTAGCTATAAAAAAGATTAAATTTTTTTTCAATCTGTGGTTTGTAGTTTGCCGTTTCGTAGTTCTTTTTATCAACAAAAAAAACTAATTTCTGCTTTTTTATCATTTTGAATTTTTTTTTTTAATCATGACACATCTGCATTTACAATGAATGTATATCTAAATCCGAGGCAAACTAATAATAAAAAATGATATGGTGACGAAAGTGATGGTACTGAGCATGTCTACTATCGCATGTCACTTGTAATGGCGATAGATTACCAAGCGTCTTGTTCGTCTTCGTTTTTTTACCACATTTAACTGAACAACTTGTGGGTCACGATATGATGCAACTCGTTTTCTGTTTGAATCTTCAATTTTGTTGAGTTTTTTTTTGTGATAACTACTAAGATCTTTTTATTTCATGGTTTTTATTTATTAAATCGAATTATCATCATATAAAATCTCGATACTTTCTGTAAAGCAAAGAAGAAATCTGGAAAAATCAGAAATGCACCATAAAGAGTCGATGAATGTGTAATTGACATTTGAAATTTTTTATTGCATTTGTTGTTTTTTAGAACATCAGGTTATTTGCTTTGATGCCCAGTAAATTATTCCATGCATTTTTAACAACCATAATTCATTTCTATTCATTTTAAGTTCTTCTCTAATTTATTACTACAATTTTTAAAAACGGTAAACAGAAAAAGTAGTAAGAGGGCTGCGATTAAAGACTTTCTAAATAGCCCAAGACAGGTATTCATTCAGCTGCTGCCATTACCAGAGATTCTTATATACAATGCCCATATAGTTTTTGGTGATTTTATGAGGAGACGACAAAGTTTGGCATCTACAGGATGGTGACAAGGTATACTAAACAATAATATAAACACTCATTAAGATCAATAAGTTAGTGGCCTGACCCCCTATTTTATTTTATTTTTTTTCTTTTCCCAATTTTGAAGGTAAAACACTCTTTTCAGTTTTAGATAAAAATTTTAACTTTCATTGTATATTTTACAGTTATCTTTTTATTTTAAAATCATGAGAAGAGAAAAGTACCTTAGCAATTTGGTAACTAATAGTTCTCCTATAAAGATCTGTTTATAGTATTTCTTTTTTACAGAATTAATGTTTAAATGGTATTAGCCCTCCTCTCTTCCCTTGTCCCAAGATTTTACTTTGGTCCCACAATGTAAAGCAAAAGTATTTTAACAAAATCCAACTGGTTTATTTCATATAGCCAAGTATAAAGACTTTTACAATGTGGAAAATATAAGAAAGTAAAAGTTACAAATACCATAAGGTAATAAGTATAAGTACAAAAATGCGCTGAAGGATTTTAAAAAAGCATCTAATATATATATATATATATTAATATGTTAGTACCTTGATTTTTAATTAGATATATTTGTTAATCATGCATATTTGTTAATCAAGTGCTTCAATAAGTCAATTCCAATATTTGAGCCGCATAAAACTAAAGCCAAGTTTTTACTTTGGTAATCTTTTTTTACTTTTCTTACTCCTGCTATCAACAATCCTGCAGCTCCTTCAATAATTTTACTTTCATAGATTAGAGTGTCAACCACTGCTTTTTCTATTTCTTCTTCTTCAAGGAGAATCCATTCATCAACATATTTTGCACAAATATCAAAAGTAATGCAACCTTCTGCCACAGGTCCTCCCAAGGCAATTGTATCTTTGTGCTTGTATTCGTCTAAGACCTTTCCAGCTTTTACAGAATCATACATGAAAGAATTGTTAGCTGATTGCAGTCCAATGATCTTAATATTAGGCTTACATGCTTTTGTATACAAGGCAATACCACTTATTAACCCTCCTCCTCCAATTGGAACTAAAATAGCATCCACATTAGGAAGTTGTTCTAAAAGTTCAACAGCAACTGATGCCTGTCCAAAAACAACGTCCCAATTATTGTATGATGAAATAAATGGCAAATTATTTTCTTCTGCCATTAGAAGAGCTCTTGAATGAGCTTCACCCATATCCTTGGAGTTTATGTCAAGATTTACATTTTGATAATATTTCAATTTATCCACTTTAGCTTTGGATATATCAGCTGTAGCATATACAGTAAGTTTAATTTCCATTATTGATGACACAAATGCACAGCTTAATGCATGATTACCTGCAGAAGCTGTCACTATTTGTTTCGGTTTCTTGCTGACATCTTTCCCAACTAAATTTTTAATTGCATTTGAAGCACCGCGTATTTTAAATGATCCAGTTACTTGTTCTGATTCTAATTTCAAATATATGTTACAACCAGTCTCAGCAGTTAACCATTTTGAATGGAGCAGAGGCGTCCTTAAAATAATGCCTGATAAATTGTTGTAAGCATTTTTAACAGCATCAATAATTTCCTCTTTATTCATTAAAAATTTTTCTTCTCTACTTTATGTTCTCTCTTATACTCCGACTAAAACTTATCACCAATTCCAACTTTTAAAACTCAGCAAGAGCGTAATTTATAAAATACTATTCAAATTCAAACAAATTGAGTAAAAGCGATCTGGCGTAAATGTAAATGTGACGCAAGGTGAGATTAGGAGCGAGTTGAAGTAAATGAGAACTGGTATATTCGTCCCTTACAATTTTACATAAACCGGCGCAACTGGGTTATCACAACACTTGTAATATTAGGCAATAGTTTTTTATGAAAGTTTTGTTTCATTTTAAAATGTTTAGGTTTAAAGGTCAATTTTTACATATCTATTTTTTGAATATCATCTTAGTTTTTGTCTAGCTATTAGAGTTCTGGAGGTGAGATGTACGTAAGGTCTTCCATCTGATCCCACTAACAGGAAACTTAATACTTTATATTTATCCGGAAATACTAACAATTAACTTTTATCTATTGTGAGTTTGAAATCAAATTTACATGCTAATACAAAATTTACATATATATATGTACACTGTGTCCGAGTTATGGAAGAATATTGATTTCTGTTGTGAAGTATTGCCGCTTTCAAACTTCTCGCAGAGCTTCTCAAAATAGTCACTATTGTTGATGAAGAGTGAGAAATTTTTCTTGAAACAGAATCAAAGATGATTTCCTAATCTTTACAATCATCATCTTCATTTAATATATCCATGTCAACTTGATCATCATCTTCTTTTAACATCAGGCCTTTAATATTTTTATGTATTTATATTTTTATGTTGGCATTTAATATCCATGTCAACTTGATCTGTTTTGGTGGAAATGGTCTTCTTTTCCTTTTTTTTCTGACAACCACAACGCAACGCATCTCCAACGCAAAAGTAAGTTATTCAGGTGGCTTGTTTGCTCTCGCCCAATTTTGGGGACTTCGAATGACATACTTTTACAAAGTACATGAATGATTGAAACTTTTGCATGAGGGTTGTTTGCCAGATCTCTTAACCATTGTTCTAATATTGGTCTGCAACAGCCAAAGATGGTCCAATGAGGAGTCCAGGATTTTTTAGTCCCAAATAAACATCTCAAACAACTTTTATAGCATTTAACATCCGCAAACAGAAACAGTTTGTTAGTAATTGTAAATGTCTAGAAGCCAATATAACAAATGATTATTGATTTCTTAAAGTCTTAACCAGAAATATGAAAAAATTTCTTGTACTTACAAAAATATACAGGATAATAAACATTACCATTAGATATATTATATATATTAAATGGTAATTATTCTCAGCATACACAGTTAACACTAGATATTATGTAGTATTAACTGTGTATGCTGAGAATAATTACTTGAAAAAGAAAGCGTAAGAATGCTTGTTTATACGGACAGCGCAACTCGATTGCCAGATTTAAGTTATATTGAGTTATAGAAGGATTACTTAGATAGAAAAATCCGTCCAAAGTGTTTATAAATGAAAAGCTGTAAAGCATGCTAAAGAGTTTTTGAAAATAAATAAAAATTGTTTTTTTTTACAGTAAATTTGAAGGTTTTTTCTAAAAACACTAATTGTTCATGAAGTAAAATGTGTTCTTCAAGTTTTTTGCTGTTAAAGTTAAAGTGAAAGCAATAAGACATAAAAGATTACTCCATATGGAGGTTAGAGATAGTGTAAGGTTGGATTAAAGAGTAGGCTATAATGAAAATTTTGAATAACTTGACGTATTCATATCTGTTTTTCTTTTTCCTCCTACTTTTTCCAGCATAACTCCCTAACAAATAATAGAAGGCTAAACTTAGCGAAATTTGCCACTCATGCAGTTATTTTGTTTTTCAGATCGCATTTCATGAATTCATGATTTGCGCTGAAAATTTTTTTCTCATGATAAACAAATTCAAAAAAATGCTGACCTTAGTCTCAAGAAAAAAAAGAAACCACAGCCAGTTAATGCCATTTTACCCGAGGAGGAAAAAAAAGTGAAATGCAAGAATGTTGATGCTCTGCAGCAGGGAAAAAGTCCAAGGAAAAAAAAAACAACAAAATTTAGCAGACGAATACACTTCATACAAAGGAAAGGTTGTAACAGGCAAACTTTTTTTTTAGTTATAAATGGACCTAATGTTGTAACAGATTGTTTTAAATGCTGCTAATAAAAAGATTTCGACAAATTTTGTATGCGTGGCTCATGGGGTTCTTAAACTGCAGTTCTTGTAGGTCTTGTGAAGACTGTTGAAAACGAGTTGGTGTGAAAAAACTAGCATGTAGAAGGCAGTCAAGTGCTAATTATCTAAAAAAGGAACAAGTGAACAATCAGATACGCAAATTATGTGTTTGATTACTTTGGATGAACAGTGCTCGTGTATATTAAATTCTTGTAAAAGGTGAATCTAAAAACCTAACCAAAAACAGAAGGAGTCATGTGCTAGGAAACAACTTGATGATGCCACTGAAAAACTCATTTATGATTAAATGGTTTCCTTTGCTATATCAGTTAACATACGCTTCTCTAAAACCCTAATTGCAAAAATTTGCTGCTACGTTTAAACCTAAGGCTTCACAGACTTCCAAAAAAATGATCTATTGCTCGCAAAAAATAGAGATATTAGTTTCTAACTTTCAATCTACAGAAAACTTTGACAATAATCTATACCTCTACAGCTGAAGCAACAAATACCAGCTGTCAGTTTAAAACATAGGAATACATAAATACAAGAAAAGTAAGGTTCGCATATTATATGTGGCACTAAGAAATTGATTCTAGTGAGCCAAATGAAATTGTATCATATCTTCTAAAATATTTAGTTTCTAACAAAATTAATTCCAACCATCTTGAGCTTTTGTCTGACTTTAGTCTTACGGTAGAAAAAACAGGAATATCGATATTTCTGTTATCTTGATCAAGATAACAGCGGCAATAACATAAATTGTTCAGAGATGACAATCCTTTTGACATTACCAAACAAAACTTTCCAGTGCATGGACACAGCTCCCTTCCTTACAAACCCAATTTTGGGGATGTTGAAATTGTCTCTGCTAAACATATTTTGTAATTGCTTAGACAGGAAAGTAGCCACTGCCATAAACAAAACAGCTAAAGTAGAATGAAACACTGAACAACGCAGTCGACTTTTATCAAGTGAAACTCAGAAAACGACTTCCCAAAGAAGAATGACAGCGACGCGTTTAAAGTATGTTCCGTCTAGTCATCACCCTAGATTTGGAATGGTTTGCTAAGAAATTTTTTCTGAGCTATATCAACTATCGAACTTATGTTCATTAAACTGTTTTTGATTTGCTTGTGCATATAGAAAGCAATTGACAAACTATTTTTTTCTTTGCCTTTAAAAAGTTATTTTTGTCTGTTTTCTGCATTTACTAACCTTCATATTTTATGCCTTAACTAGTGGGCATGTTCTAAGGACATTAGGCAGTGTATGGTCTCCAATAGCAATTGAAGGTCCTTTTGTTAAAAGTGTTTCAGCAGGGTTATGATATTACTGAGGTAAATTGTGGTCCAGTGATCAAAAAGGTACGAAAAGTAATAGTAATGTTCAGACGATCACCAAAAAAACGATATCTTGCAGAAGTATGTTGTGGCTGAATTTGGGAAACAAATAGCTCTAATTAAAGACTGCAAGACAAGGTGGAACAGTCTTTTGTCAATGCTTCAACGCGTCTATTTATTAAAAAATTGTATACAAAAGGCATTAATAGACATAAGTCTACCGGAAGGTGAATCTTTGGCTTTATCTAATATTGAGATTAAAACTGTATCTGCTATCATTAATGCGCTATTCCCAGTAAAAGCAGCAGTTGAGGCCCTTTGCCGTCGGGATGCTAATTTGTTTACAGCCGATGTTGCCATAACTTTTATGTTAAAAAAATCTTAAAGATGCTAACAACGTTATAAGTCAAAAGTTGCATTCATCTCTCGTTCTTATCTTTTCTCAAATCAAGTCCATGTTGTGCAAGCTTTTGTTCTAATAGCTCAATACACTTATCTGTAGACATTGATCCCGTTATACGAATTAAGCCTTAGCTCCAGAACTGACAATTTCGTGCATGTAAATTAATATTCATGTAGTAACGGTTACGCAGTGATGTCCATTCATCAAAAGATAAAGAAAATCTTTCTCCTACACCGAATTCAGGTTTTTTTTTGCTAGCTATTTCAGTAATAAAAAAACTCTTTCTTTTTTTGCTGTAATCTACAACCATTTTACGCACAGAGGGTAAACTTTTGAATCCTGTAGCTATAAGATCTGCACGTATATCACTAAAACGGTATATCACGTTGAACGAAGTCCCATCAAGGGCTGTTAATCGTGCAAGTGTAGCAGGAAGTGATTTTTCTTCTCGCTCCAATATCGAAAAATAACTGGTTAACGTTTGTTTTTTTTATTGGTGGTTCATCTGTTTACTGAAAAAGTAGTTGCTGTGAGGTTAATTTTATGGACGAAAAGTAAGTGCGTGTGGAAACCTTTCGTTGAACCACCTACAATTTTTAAAATTTTTTTGCAGTCAGTAGACTTACACATTGCTGTTTGCCCATTTTCTTCTCTTAAGAAAAGTTTCCAAACAGCAGAATTACTTTTTTTGTCATATTCCATGTAAGAAGCCATTATAATTTTAGAAAATTTACTGTTCAAATAACCAGCAATTTTATTTTTTATTAAAACTTGCACTATAAAATAGTCACAAACAGATAACGTCTGTTCGAGATAAAAATTGTCAGAAGCTTGAATAAATGCGACTAAGCATCAAAAATTTTTAAGAATGAATTGCAATCCAATTTCAATTGTTATAACAACTTTAATCCAATTATTCAAAAGCATAACTGCAAGACTTTCGAAATTGTAAAGTTCGAATTTGATTGCAGTCGAACGAAAAAAATAATTCAGGAATTTTCAATACGAAAGTAGTCAAATCTTAATCGAAGAAATTTTAATTTAAAAATGTTCAACTGAAAACAGTTTCAAAAAAAAATCCCGGGATTAAATGCTTAATCCCGGGATTGTTAAAAACCGCGGAATCCCGGGATTCCCAACCCTATGTTTCAGCAACTTGGATATAAATTTAAACAAGATGCTCCATTAAAAGGTAATTATACAGAAGAAAAAGTTAAGTGATGGTTTTAAAATTTTTATAACATTTTCTGTCACGAAGTTTAAGATTCACTTTGAAAAATTAAATTAATATTTTCAGAGAATCAGTCCTTTACATAACTTTAACTTAACACAACTTCTGTTTTCATAATTTCAACCTTAAATGTCTTCAGACATTTAAAATTTATTTTCTGAACATGAACTAATTCAGGTGTGGTTCGTTCATAAAAAGGATTTTCCGGTTATCACCATCTGGCGCAGTTGCTGTATGACATTTATGACGTTCATGGTTTATTTTGTTAATTGTTAGTCATTTATGGCAGATTATTTAATATAAATAAATGCTGCATAATCTGTCACTGTATCATCAGTGTTTAAAGTTTTTTTTTGGCATTTTAAAAGTTTCGAAAAATGAGCTGTCGCGATTTTTATCTTTTAAAATTAAGGCCTTTATTTTAAGAAGGCCTTAATTTTAAAAGATAAAAATTTTAAACTATTAGACACTAATGAAATTTTAAAAAATACGGTTTTATCCTAAAAGCTAATTACTAATTAAAGAAAAACAACAATGAACACGATGTCTGCACCTGATTTATTTATCTACCTATATAACACTAACACCACAAAACAATAGTTTTCAATTAGAGTAGACTCCACCCTTCCCATCCCTCTCTTGACTCCTACATTAATGAATAGATAAAAGAACTAGTTTAAACTAGAAACAAAAAGAAATGAAAAGTGAGCATTATTTCTACATTTATAAAAATACAATTGAAAAAAGCCTTACAAATTTACAAATTAAAAAATAGAAAAGGAAACATATTACAATTAATTTTTTAGTATATATTATAATTTTCTATTTGACACTTATATGTATATATTGAGCCTATTGTTTTAACATAAATTTGAAAAAGTTAATTTGGGTTACAAATACAATTTATATATTACTATTAAACACCTAAATGCATATGTATTTAGTGAAACACAAGATTGGCATAGATGTTCTTAGCTATTCTTTTTTTTTGCAGATGTGAATAAAGTAAGATGGGTTCTCAACTTCCTCCAATCCTTTAAAATCAGCAAGCACTTTCTGTTGACCTGCTCCAAATATTTCATCAATCATATTGTCAAACTTTGATAGCAAATGTGGGTAGTAGGACAAACGAAATTTACTGAAAAAAGAAAGAAAACACAGCTTAAAAGTAAAAACAGCTACCCATTAAAAAAGCTCAGTGATGGCTTAATTTTCTTTTATATTATCCCCTACCATCCTTCGTTATCATTTTCATCTTCATAAACAATATAATCTAATGTAACCATGTGATAAGTACCATCCACCATTAAAACAGAGGTTTTACAATCCACTCTATTTTTACTCTAAAAACAAACAAACAAAAAAAAATCAAACAACTAAAGCTACACAACTAAAAAAAAAATAAGTAGGGAAGAGTTTACCTGATA
This sequence comes from Hydra viridissima, assembly GCF_058129835.1. Taxonomy (NCBI): domain Eukaryota; kingdom Metazoa; phylum Cnidaria; class Hydrozoa; order Anthoathecata; family Hydridae; genus Hydra; species Hydra viridissima. The sequence goes on from NW_028324303.1 coordinate 5,430,912, forward strand.
ATATATATTTTTCATTGGTGCTTTGTGGCCTTTAACTATTGCATCATAATTCCTATGATCTATCAATAGTATACCACCAGGCCTCAGCAGATCATAGAAATTTGTAATGGCTGTACGATGTGATTTCTGTGTTCCATCAAAATCTGGCAAATGAGCAAATGAATTACCCATACAAATAATTGCATCAAAACCATTGCCTGGTACTTTAATATCAGCTTCCTTTAGACGTAACCAATTTCCTTCCTCAATTACTAAATAAAAAATCATCACTGATAAGAAAGAAAAAACTTGTAAATGTATCCATAAATTTGAACAATAATCTTTTCATTTGATAAATAATATTTATATTTTCATATGCATGTAAAAAATGCTTTTTTTAGTATGTATTTTTGATGTAACCTTTTTGATTTACAAACAATTCTTTTTCTTATATACATACATACATACATACATACATACATACATACATACATACATACATACATACATACATACATACATACATACATACATACATATGTAAATATCAATATTACCCCAGTTATCAAATGCAGGTTCTTTTCTTCTATCCCATCTCTTCTTAAGGGCATACTTAAGCATTTTGTCAGATGCATCACAACTAGTTACTTGAAATCCTTCCTCTAGCAGAAGAATTGAATCAATACTAAAGCAAGATAAAGCAAAAGAAATTAATACAAACTTTTTAAACAGATAATGAGGTGGTAATTAAAGTAAATATTTCATATAAAATAATGACCAATCTATATTGTTGATATAAACTTGTAAGTAAAGAGTAATAACACAGCTTTAAAAGTTAAGAAATATAAGTATAAATTTAGCTGCATCGAATATATAGATAGTAAAATATTTACAACTTTAATTTAAATTAAGATTTAAATCTAATTTGAAAACTGAAACAAAAAACAAAAAAAACAAAAAACAAACAAACAAAAATTTAGAAAAAAAAAAAACATACCCAGTGCCGCAAGCAACGTCAAGAATATGCTGGCAATTGTGTTCTTTTAAAATCGAAAGAAGTTGATCTTTGTAATATCCTGTTCTTTGACTTTCATCTCCAACATACTTATGCCACACTTTAGCTGCTTTTCCGTCTGCGTATTGATCAGGTATTCCTCTGGCAGCGATTCCAAGGGTTCTTGTACGAAAAATTCCATCTACTCTTTCGTCCATTTCAGTTCAGTTGTCAAGCCTCTGCCCCTCCTCTGAAATGAAAGTTAATGTATAAACCCCTGATTTAGATAAACGGCGCCCCAAGTACCCAAGTGAGATTTAGTTTTTTTACAGGAGTTAGAGTAAGCAGAGACTAATTTATATTCACTTTACACCGGAAACAATTTGTACTCTAATAATTTGGAACCAGTATCAAAATGCATATCAAAGTTCAAAATAAGGTCTAAATTAGGTATTAGACTAAACGTAAAAACTATAAAGGTAAAGTAATATTTTATTATTACTGTTAAACTCCCCGAATTATAAAAAAGTAGTTTCCGTTTTTTCGTGTGCCGTGTGATGGTAGAATGTTCCAAACGTCAATAACTATTTATTCGGTTTAGATTACCCAAACAAACCAAATGTAATTGTATGTACACAAAGCGAAACTTGAGGTTAACTTGTAAAAAAAATAGTATGTCTGATTGGGAATTTATATTTGATGGCATTTTTGGTTTTTTAACATCACCTCTTTGGAACGTGCCAGTTTTATCTTTTATAGAGGCCCAGTCAGTTGGTATGTTTTCTTACTGTTAAAGTTGATTAACATTCTGATGTATGCATATGAAATACTAATATCAGAAATATATACATATATTTTGCATCCCACTTACATATATATATATATATATATATATATATATATATATATATATATATATATATATATATATATATATATATATATATATATATATATATATATATATATATATTTGTGTGTGTGTGTGTGTGTGTGTGTGTGTGTGTGTGTGTGTGTGTGTGTGTGTGTGTGTGTGTATACAGTACTGTGAATAAGTTTTAGCCCACCATAAGTTTATCATTATTTTTGATTTTATTGTAAAAATATAAAGGACTTATGAAGTAAAAAAAATCAGGCTTATAGACACATATTATAAACAAAAATATCTTTAAATAATTTTAAAAAATATGATACAAAAAGAAAGAACAATTAATACTTCGTATGTCCCCCTTTTGCGTTGATCACAGAAGTGAATCTCCTGGGTATTGATTCATATAAATTTGTATGAAATTTTTTGGAATATAGTCCCACTCTCTTTTTAACATTCTAAAACATTCTTCAGCATTTTTAGGGTTATATTCAGCCTTTTTTTTATCCAAATAATCCCAAACATGTTCAATAATGTTCAAATCTGGACTTTGAGAAGGCCAGTTCATTACTTTGAGAACTCCCACCTCAAACATGTCCTGTAAATATTTTTTGGCCACTTGGGAACAATGTTTGGGATCATTGTCTTGCTGTAGAATGAAATTATTACCAATTAGTCTCATTCCAGATGGTATTGCATGATGTCTAAAAATTTCTTTATACTGTTCTCCTGTCAGTTTGCCATCAATTCTGATTAAATCACCTACTCCAGATGATGAAATACAACCCCAAACTAAAACAGAACCTCCCCCATGCTTGATTGTTGGATGTAGAAAATCAGGGCGATAAGCCTCTCCTACCCTTCTTCTTACATACTGTCGTCTTCTGCTACCGAACAATTCAAATTTTGATTCATCTGTGTATAGTACACGGTTTAACATTCCTTGCGTCTAATTATTATGCTGTTTGCATATTTAAGTCTTTTTTCTTTAAGTTTTTTTATAATTTCTCTAATAGGCTGTCCTTGAATATTTTGTTTTTTGGACAATTTGTTGTTGAGAATAACCTTCTTCATGAAGCACGATATTTTTTTTATGTTCCAGTAGTGAAATTTTACCCATTTTATTACTTAAATAACAATAAAAATAATAATACAAAAGTAAAAAAAAAAAAAAAAAACATAAATTAGAAGAAGTTTCGCTCTTAAAAAAATAAAATATAATGTTAAACACACAGTATCTATGAAGTATCTTTGTAAACTGTACTACCATCTAATATGAAGCTTTCACAGCAATAAATAAACAAAAATGCAAGAGCAAACTAAAAACAAATGAGCTGATATGAATTGGGTTTAGATCAGCATACAATAAAAATAAACACGTTAGATATCTAAATACAAAAATCTATGTAAAATTTTGATAAATATTGCTTTTGTTTGTTAAAATAGTGTTTAGTATTGTTTGAAGTTAGATATTATTTTATATAAAAAAATAATCGGAAGCTATTATTCAAAATATGTTAAAAAACACGAGTTTTAATAAGTGGGCTAAAACTTATTCACAGTACTGTGTGTGTGTGTGTGTGTGTGTGTGTGTGTGTGTGTGTGTGTGTGTGTGTGTGTGTGTGTGTGTGTGTGTGTGTGTGTGTGTGTGTGTGTGTGTGTGTGTGTGTGTGTATCATAATAATTAGGTTCTAAAATATCTTCAATAAAAGCTAGAGTAAATTTTCTGCTGGTCCAATGCAGATCTTTAGAGGATGTAGATAATCAGAAAGTAGTCCTATTAATCAGATTTATGTAATTATTTTACTTTTTAATATTCTTATTTTACAGGTTATTAAAGCAAAATACTTTTCATTTTTACAAATTTAAAAAATAGTGACAAAGTATTAAGAAAAACAATTCACCTGCTTGACTTAAAGAGAACTTAGTGCAAATACTTAAGTACATATTAAATTTAAGTTAATAATACAAAACTTAAGTACATATTAAATTTAAGTTAAAAATATCTTAACCTAATTTTAAAATATTTTAACTTATCTTTTTTGTTAAATCTGACTGCAAAAACCTTTAATTGCAAAGTTGATAAACTTTATTGGAGGTGCTTTTTCTCCTTTAATTATTTCTTTTTGTCTTTTTTATGTGGAATTTTTCAAAAAGCATGAAAGAGATTTTAAAAATTAGAAATTTTTGTAACTGAAATTGAGTAACAATTTTTTGTGGATTTTTTTATTATCTAATAGTAATAGCATAAAGAAGTTTTTTGAAGTAAAATCAAATTTTGATAAATTTCTTTCAGTGTTTGATGAATCTGATGAGAATCATTTAAGCTGGACAGAAGTCCATAACAAATATAAAACGCTGGTACAAAAATTATACTTTTCATTTCAATTGATTGATTGTTTTACTGCTTATCTATTATAATACATCCTTTTTGATCTTAAAAATGGTTGCCACATAATTTGGTCTTAAAAATGATTACCATGTTACTCATACTTTTACAAAAAAATAATTTTTTTTTTTTTAAAAGCAAGAATTATATGGCAATAAGGATGTTCATGAAAGTTTTTTTCCTTATTGCCATATAATCAGTATTTGATTTTTTTTTTTTTTGAAAGATTGAAAGTCTACTAGGTGATTATTTGAAGGATGTTGGGATAACAGAAGAGCAGTTTTTGCATGCATGTACATCACCACAAGCCCAAAGTGTGCCTGAAATTCAGGTGATTTTTTTACAAATTAACTTCAGAAAGACAAGAATAAAAAGTGATAGTTGTATGAGTTCTAAATCTGTAACTATGTCACATTGAACCAGAGATTTTTAAAGTTTTATGTTTTGACATTTAGTCATAAAACATTAGTATTAGATTAGTGTTATTGTATATGGCTATTCATATTGGAAGAAGGTATTTTTAATAGAGCTTTGCCTTGGTTGCAATAGATATCCAAATTAAACGCATTATTGAAATGTATCTAACTAACATAAAAGAAATGATAAATGAAATAGAAGATTTTCTATATTTATGTTCTGTTTTTTGACCACTCTGAATGATATTATAGGCACCTGTGTATTTATTTAAATATCTTGATATCTAAAACAGATAATTTAGGTATCAATATTTTGCAATCAAAATGTTGTCTAAAACAAACCTACATTAAAATTTAATTTTACATAAGAATGCAGCTTTTCCCAAGCTTAATTTTTAATTTTTTAAAAAAGATACTAATATCACAGTGCCCTGTTTCAAATCTATAGCAAAGACCCTAATCTGCATTTTTTGGTATATACATTGTTTTTTTCTCTTTGGTAGCTCCCATACTCTGTTTTACTGTAGTTCTGTATTTTTTTTACCTTTTTAACAGCTTTCACATGCTTTTTTCCTGCAGATTTTATCTTTTCAACATTCTTTTTTTTTATGAACTGGAAATGACTATCTCTGACTGATCTATCTTTCTTTTTCTCAAAAATATGATTGTTTGCCAGTTTTTAAAAAACTGGCACAAAAGCTTTCAGAGAGGTTGCACAAACTACCATCCAAAGTGGTGTCATCAGTCCATTATCTCCTAGTATTACTGGTTATAATTCTTCTTGAGCTAAATTACTTAACAATGACTTCTACCCTGACACTTTTACAGAGCTGTTTTCAGTAATTTTTTTAATGAAATTTTAGGTGCCACCTTTTTTTCAATCTTTGCCAGTGTTTTTTCTTTTATCTGACAATAGCTATAACCTTGATGAAGCAAAACTAATTTTTATCAAATTCAGTTAATTTTAACATTTTGATTAATAATTCTACAATATACTAAATAAAAGTATAAACTTTTAACAATTTTAGCAAAATTTATGGAAACTAAATTTCAGACAATAAAAATAACAATTCATTCGGCTCAAAAAAAACCAATACTAATCCTAGTAACCATAATAGCACTATTAATCTTTAAATAAACAAATGAACAAAGCAAAAGTTGCATATATCAGAAAGCTTGTGGTTTGTTCTTTTGCACATACCAAAGAATTACTATGTATTAATAGGTATTTGTTTACTTTAAAACAAGATTTAAGAATTAAAAGATTCAGGAGAGAGCATGTATTTTAAACCTTAATAAAACCTTTTCTCAGTATTTCATGCTAATAACAATGCTTTTTTGATGATAGATGCATCTCATGCTAATAACATTGGTTTATTGATGATAGATAGTTATTAGAATTTGATATTTTTTTTATGGTAGGCATTGATTATTTTGTTGATTTTGAATGCTTTTTTTTGTTTTTATTGTGGTTTTTTACAGATTTTAAATACATTTAAAAGAAATCGATGGATTTAAATGAATTAACTATTAAATTTATATGAGTTCTTTAAAATGGTTTTGATAGTTTAATCATACTTGCTGTACTATTAATATAATCAAAAAGTAATAGCATGTGTTCTCCAAGGAAATATCAAACACATGTTTAACAAACTTTTCTAAAACTGTAATAGTGTGACTTATTGTTTCAACTTAAAAAGAGTTTCTATTATGAGTTTTTAATCATGCAAAACTAAGAAGTGTTTAGTTCTACAAATCAGATTTTTCAAATAAAATAGTGAAGGGTGAACCTAAGTGCATTCAATTTTATCTGAAGTGAATTAATGGTTTCAGTTAAATGAAAGCATGAATCAATACTCTTATGTTACCATATATTGTGATTATTCTTTTTATTATTTTGATGAAGTGTTTGTTCATAATTTTGGTGCCTGGGCTTGGTGCAGTTAATATTTGACGGCTTGCTAAATTCTTGAACCTTAATGGCAGCTCAGCCATTCAGAAATGGCTTAAGAAATTTTTAGTTGTTGGCTGGGATGGTATAGCTAACAGCTGGTAACAACTTTGAGCTCTTTACAGAAAAACTTTTATAGAGTGATGATTTTTTTTGTTGTTTAGTTACACTCCTTGTACATTTTAGCTTTTAACTAAAAAGAGGATTACACAACCATTATTTGATAATAAATATCGAAATTTGTTGCCCCAAGAGCCAACATGTTAGTTACAAAGTTCTGATTAAAAAACATAAAATTGGAAATACCAAATTTGTAGTTGCTTCATTACAATAGTAGGTGACTATAGAATTACACAATAGATGGATTGATTTGCATATGGTTATATGTTAAAACAGAATACATATGTATATTTTCAGTATGGTTATATATATCAACACAGAATACATATGTATATGTCTGACTGTGCTTGACTGCCTTTGAGTTTTTTAATGTATACTTTTTAAATTTAATGAATGTTCAAATATATCAATTATAGATGGTACTTCATCATTTACTGGCTGGTGAAGACTTTGAAGTTTTCAAAAAGATGATGATAGAAAAAAATATGGAGTTGCAAATTCAAGCTCTCAATTTAATCAAACAAAATCAAGGTAAACATTTTTAGTAAACAAAATCAAGGTAACCATTTAGTAAAAAATATTTGAAAATTAAGATAATAAATAGCACATGCTGTTTATTTTATTTTGAATTATTTTAATTTGAAAATATTTTTAAGGAAAAACCCTTAAGAAATTACCCAGCAACAATATTTCGTCAGAAGAAGAAATGTTAAAAGCAGTAATGCAACAGTCATTATTAGAATACGAAAAATCTCATAAGAGCAATGAGGAAAATAAAATGGAACTCAATCTGACAAAGGAGAAAATCTTATCTAAAATGGAAGATTTTGGAGCAAGGTTAGTGAATGCAACAGTGCACTTAATTGTAGCTGGGTATGGGCTAATTTATAAAAAGTTTTACTAAAAACATAAAGGTAAATTGGTTATATTTAATTTGGTATATTCATTTTAAAAGGGTGAAGGAAAAGGGTGGGTAAATTTAGAGTATTTTTTTTTTAACTTCCAAAAAACAATAAAAATTCAAATCATTTGGGCAATATTTATCATGACTATGTAGAACCACTCTTGGCATTTAATTTTTAAAGATGACTTCTTTCAAATATTGGCCACAGCTGTGTTTTATTTTGTCTATTCTGAGAGTCCAACTTTTGTATAACACAAGTAATATCATTTTTCAATGCTTCAATTGTTCAATTCAAAAGTTGGTATATGAGCAAAGACTTTAGACTTTATGTAGCCCCCCTTCCCCCTCTATCAGAAATAAATTGTTCATGAAAATGTTTATGCAATCAATCAATTGTTTCATGGGCTGTAAAGCAAGTAGACCTGTCTTGTTAAAACCAAATGTTTAGTAAAACATGCTAATGGTGAATTGAGAGCAGAGCTGAAAGCACGTTATATAATGATTACCATTGAGCTGATCATATCTTATGAACAACCTAGATTCAGGCTGTTTTTTAACAATGCCAGTGGTTTAAATCCACTGGTATTGTTTTATAAGACAGACAACAAGTCTTTAAAGACATTTTGGTGCAAATTAGTATTAGGGAGCCACTAACATTGCAAATACTCTGAACGAAATTATTCTAAGTGTATTGAAGAAGAATTTGAAAAATCGAGTAGAGAAACAAACCACGAGCCTCATGATCTAAAGCATTTATTGTGGAACCCAAGTAAGTGGAAGTAGTAGAGGCAAAAGAATCTTTGAAGATTAGTATCTCCAAAGTAATAGGCAATACATTGATTTTTGCATGAGTAATATATCTCCGGCCGCAATTATACATGGACACTGTGAGAAATGTGATGTTAATTGTCATTATCACATTGTAGTAATTCCTGCAATAAGAATGATTACAGGAAGCATATTTTCGACTTTCGTCATATTATGTACAATTATATCCATAGTTCTGGTAGAAAAGTAAAAGAATATAAAGTCTTTCCTGGGCCTGATTTAATCAAGTCATTTTTACAAAGACATCCAGAACTAACAAATAAATTTTTGCCAAACATAAAAAAATCACGAGCAAATGTTAATGAAGAAATTCTAAAAGAATATATTCAACATCTTACCAAAACCATACAAGATGTTCCTCCAGGCAACATATACAACTATAATGAAACAAATCTAACTGATGACCCTGGCTTAAAAAAGTGCTTGGTAAAAAGAGGCAGTAAATACCCCACAAATATAAGAAACACTTCTAAGACAAGTATTTCTATAATGATTTCAGGTAATGCAACAGGTGAAATTTTACCACCTTTTGTTGTTTATAAGGCTACTAATCTGTGGTCAACTTGGTGTGTTGGAGGTCCTAAAGGAGCCAGATACTTCAGTACTAAAAGTGGGTGGTTTGATGGAGTAGCTTTCAAAGAGTGGTTTTTTTCTACAGTTTTACCTTCTTTGAAAAAGAAGTTAGAGGTTAAAGTTCTCTTAGGCGATAACCTATCCTCTCACATCTCTCCAAAGGTTATTGAAGCCTGTGAGAAAATGAAATAAAGTTTGTTTGTCTACCACCAAATAGTACACATATAACTCAACCCCTAGATGTAGCTTTCTTTAAACCTTTGAAAACAGCTTGGCGTAAAATTATCACAGAGTATAAAGATTCACCTGTTGGCTGCACAAAGACATCTCTTGACAAACAACATTTCCCAGAACTTTTGAATAAGTTAATGTCTGCTGTAGAGCCAAATCAGGCTAGTAATTTACAATCAGGTTTTAAAAAGTGCGGTGTCTATCCAGTGAATGTCAATGAACTTCTTACAAAATTTAGAGAAAGAGAATTTTATGATAAAGAATTTCTAGAAGACAGCTTTAAGGTTTTCTTACAAGACAAATTTAAATCTTTGGAATCTGTAGGAACTAATAAACGAAAAAAGAAACTTTCTGTTCCTGCAGGCAAAAGTGTTAGCATTGAAGATCTAGAAAAATTTAATGAGTGTTGTGATTTAGCCTCAAAGAAAATTGCAAAGAGGAAAAAATAAGCAAAACTAGGAAACTTTTCAAAGTACCAGAATTAGGCTTTAAATAGGGCTTTTAAACTGTGTTTTGTTAATTTTGATTTTTTATTCAAAAAAAGGAAATCTTTAATTATTTTAGTTTATCTAAAAGTAATCTTTAATTATTTAAGTTTACCAAGATACAAATGAGCTTTTTTGTGTTTTTAATGAGGTTGTACTCATTTTTCTTTTATCATAGCATGTTATATTCTTTATTAAGCATAATAATGCTAGAATTAATCTTTTGTTTTTTTTGTTAAACTACCCTTTGAGTTATTTTTCCTTCAGAAAGTATGAAAAAAGAGGTCACTTTGCACCAATCCCATACATATCATAAAGCTATTCAAATTTTTTTTAAGTTGTGCAAAGTTACCCAGACCCCTTGTTAACTTTGCACATTTTTTAATCAATCTTGAAAAGCTACTTCTTAATTTGTAAAAATAAATTTAACAATTAAAATAGAATTTAGATATCCTAAATAAATGATTTGCAAGTTTACATTAATATAATAAGAAGTTTAAAGCAGGTTTTTATAGATGAGAATTGCAAATAAGTCAAAATTTTGTGCAAAGTTAGACACTTTTACGGTACTGAAGTTATTTCAGCTATATTATTTGGTCATATTATTTGGTCATACTATTTGGTCATTATTTGGTCATATTATTTGGTCATATTATTTGGTCATACTATTTGGTCATATTATTTGGTCATAATATTCGGTCATATTATTTGGTCATATTATTTGGTCATATTGTTTGGTCATATTATTTGGTCATATTATTTGGTCGTATTATTTGGTCATATTGACCCTAACGTCAATTCTTAGAGTTTGTCTCATAAAGATTAAATTACCTACAAATTAGTTAAGCCAGGAAATCTCTTCAGAAATCTCTCGTGCAATTAGTAAGTGTTAAAAAAATCAGTTCTGAATTTTCAATGTTTTTTAAGAAAATTACATACTTATCCAAATTTTTATCAATTTTACTTTACAAAACGATTGGTATAAAGTATAAATATATATATAAATATATTTGTTTAAAGGATATATATATATATATATATATATATATATATATATATATATATATATATATATATATATATATATATATATATATATATATATATATACAGTAGCGTGCAAAAGTTTATAAACAGCTAAATTTTTCAATAAATGAAATTTTCAACAATTGTTCCTATAATGTGACTACATACTATAAATTACTCAAATAAAATGATAGCTTGTAACGGAAGGGAGAAATTCAAATTTTATTGAGACATAATCGTGCAAAAGTTTATAAACAAATGAAAAAAATTCATAAAAGAGGTGCTATTTTTAATTCCTCCACAATATCACAGCACATTAGTATTTTGTTTGATAACCTCGAGGCTTTAACATTGCTTAACAACAACAAGGTATAGAGTCAACAAAGTTGATCAGAACATCTGTGGGGATATTTGCCAAACAATCCCAAAGCACCTGGAATAAATCATTTTTATTGGTCGGTTTTTCGCCTTTCAATTGACGATCGAAATATTCCCAAAGATGTTCTATCAGATTTAAATCTGGGTTTTTAGAAGGTCAGTCCGAAATAAGAATTTCTTTCAAATTGAAAAAATTTTTGATAGAATTTGCACGGTGCTTTAGATCGTTGTCTTGCTGGAAAATCCAACCACGAAGCATTTTGTCTTTTCCATGTGGCAGCATAACGTTCTTGATTATATCTAAATATAATCGATGCGATGGAGTGGACCATTAGAATTACAACTGAAAGATCCCAAACCATTATTTGCCACACTAGGTTTAACTGTTGGCATTTAATACTTAGGAGCAAGTCTTTGATCTTTCAGACGTCTCATGTACTTGATACCATTGCTATCAAACATACAAAACTTTGATTCGTCACTGAATAAGACTTTTGACTATTCTTTTGAAGTCCAATGCATATGATCTTTTGCAAATTTCATTTGGGCTGAGCGATTACTTAATAATATTAATGATTTCTTGGCAGGACGATGACCAAACAAATTACGCTGAAGCAGGTGACATTTTGTAATATCTACGCTGTACTTAACAACATATTTATTGCTTAAAATGCTATTTAATTCGACAGGACTTTTGCGGGGATCTTGTCTTGATTTTCTTACCAAAGATCTGTCTTGATGTTCTGTAATTATCTTTTAGTTTCTATATCTCTTAACTTGCACGCTAATTGTTTATTTAGTCACCAGCTCAGAAATTTGCTTATAAGGAACATTTTTCTCTAGACGATTATTTTGATTTTCCCATTATTTTTTAAATTCAAGTTAAGTTAAATATCATATCCAATAAATTATTTTTAATATAAATACATTTTTCTTAATGAAATTTTAATTTTCTTAATGGGGTATGGAATTGTTTATAAACTTTTGCACGATTATGTTTTAAATAAAATTTGAATTTCTTCCTTCCATTACAAGTTATCATTTTTTTCAATAAATCATACTATATAGTCACATTATAAGAATAGTTGTTAAAAATTTGATTCATTTTTAGTCAAAAGTCAAAGACTTATGGCGAATAAACCTGAAAAATTTAGCTTTTTATAAACTTTTGCACGCTGTTGTATATATGTATATACGTATATATATTCTTCCGCAATAATATATTAATTTTTTTTTTTCTTTTAGAGAAGATATCTTAGTTTCAAATTATGATAATAAGCGTAATGATGTGAGTAATGAAAATGATGATGAGATTGCTGACGATTCGGTAGAGGAAAAGAATTTTGTTTATTTAAAAATTTGCTTATTTCAATTTATTTTGTTTTCAAAATTTTTAGCGTTATCTCGTTTACATTTTATTTATTTTAGTTATACACTTTTTTTTTAGAAATTTTCGCTCAAAGAATTAAGTCATAATGTTCCTGAAAAATCTCCGCAAGTAACTTCTCATTCGCCCATTTCTCAATCATCTGACGATTCTTCTAAGTTAACTTCATTATCTAAGCTTCCATCAAACCAAAAAGTTTATCTTACACCTAAGCTTCCAATAATGACACCACAAACTCCTTTAAAGTTTCCTGAACCCGAACCTAAAAAAGGTGAAACTTCTGAAAGTGCCGCAAGTCAGTGGATTGCTAGCGCAAAACAAGAAGCTCAACTTATTGTAGAAGTTCCATCTGACGTAATTGTAAGTTTTCTCGCTTTTTTTTTTCTTTTTTTTTTCAATTAAAATAACCCGGTGATACCGTGGTGTGACGTAAGTAAGTCCTAGTTTTCGATATCTCCATTTATAAGAGCAAATTTATACAAATAAATAAATAATAATGATAATAAATAATGAATTCAATTTCTTGCTTTTTGATAATATTGTAGAAAAATAAATAAATTTTCAGTTTTACCCTATTTTAGGCGTGAATAAATTCTAAAAAGTCTTAATTTAAGCATTTAAGCTGTAATGTAGTTCGAGGTGATGACAAAAACAAAGTACTAGAATTTTGTATGGAATAAAAGAAAGTCCTAATAATTAAAAAAGAATGTCCTAATGTTTAGTATTATATCTTTGGTCCCGGGACCAAAGATATATTTCTTGAATATTAAAATGACTAACACACTAAAGAAATTATTTTTCTGACAGATTTATTAATTCTGCACATTATATGTAATTAAAAATTCATTTCCATTTTTCTAGGCATAATTTTACTTAGTTTTAGACTTAAGTTGGTTTTTCTTATTTTTCTTTAAAATTTTCTAGCCGAATCTGCTTTCTTTCCTGTTTGTCAAACTCTTTTTCAACTTTTTTTCTCTCTCTCTCTTTCTTGCTTTTTCTTAATTCTCCGTCTTTCTAATTCTTCTTTAGCTCTTTTTTTCTCCTCTAAAGTAGCAATATATTCGTCAAATATAATGACTGATGAAACTTTTGTTGCTTGTTTCGGTACTTTTTTGCTCTAAAATCTTTCTGGACAAACAAATTGACTCGAAAACACTCATTCGTTCTCAAAGGTCCTTGAACTGGTGCTAAAACTGTCTCATTAATTTCAATTGTAGATTCTGGCTGTGTAAAATTCACTTCACTTACTGGAATTTCCTCTAATGGCATTTCTAGGACCACGTTCTGTTCTCGAGTTGTGGGATCAACGTCCTCTATTTTATCCATTTTCTTCTGACAGTAAAAAAATAAGGCTTCTTGTTCTATTGCACCTGTCCAATAAATAAGATTACGATGGGCTCTGAAAGATTTTTATTGGTCATGTGCATAGCAGACGAGAGAAATTTCGGGCCCGGGGAAGTTTTCTTAAGGGGCCCTCATTACAATCAATTATATACCCAGGACCAAAAGAAGCGTGCTCTGGTCATTGAAAATTAAAAATAAAAGTTAATTAAATCTTTTAGAAGTCAAAACTATTTAAATCTTTTAAAAATTATTTTAAAAAATGATTTGTACACACACGGGGCCCCGGCAATCTTCCCCCCCCCCCCCTCTCGGCGGCCATGGTCATGTGTCATATCAGTTTCTAAATCATTTTTGGCTTATCAATTGGACTTGATAGTTCTGCTATAACTGGACTTTCGGGGGATTCTTTGGGATTCGTTTGAATTACATTTCCTTTTACACTTAATGGAATTTTTGTTAGATCCAAATTTTCTAGTAAAAAAGGACACAAACCGCAGCATTTTAATCCATTTTGGTATTAAAGTTGGATTTTTCTGTGTTTTAGCAATTGCTGTCTGGAGCAGGGGGGCGCAAATGTTTTTTTTGGTAGAACAATTCCAAGGTTTTGCATTCTCCATTCTATGACTACGTCGGTGCAAATGTCTTCTGAAACATGAAAGTAAACTTGGTCCAATGGTTGTGGAAAATGGGTGCAACTAGGTGGCAAACAAATGATGATAATACCATTTTCTCGGCAAAATTTCCCAAATCTAAGGTCAAATGTGATTTTTGGCCATTTAAAAAAAAAGAATAATTGGCAATGGGATATTATTCTTTCTTAAAAATTCAATGGAAGGTCCAGATATATAATCGTAAAATGTTTGGGATATCTGGTAACCTTTGACTGATTTACCCAAAACCTAATCTTTAGGAAAGTAAGCTGCAAGTTCTGGTGGAATTCGCCGTTCATATGGATACAAAACCAAAGGTGGTGCAAATAAATTACTTACATCTACCGTTATCATAACTGAGAGATTCTCTTTATCACTGTTTATGTTAAACAATCGCTTGTTTTTTTGTCCAATTGCATTTTTAATTGATGGACACAGATCAAAAGATGACTCATCAAGGTTCCAAATTCGATTAGGATTCTCAAACACAGACGATAAATCATTTTTATCTATATACTCTGTTGTTTTTTTAAATTACGTTTAAATATCTTGTTTGGAAACAAGTGTTCTGTGTTTTGAAAGTGTCTGAAACTTTTGAATCGAAAGTGTTAATGTCTCTTGTAAAAATTGCATGCCTAACGAGTGCCAATTACTCTTTGGTCAAGATTTATTCTATGTGCTAAAATAGATACACCCTTAAGAAGAAGTTTCTTTGTGACTGGCATACCAACATTGGCCATATCAAGTAGTCAATTCTTAACTTTAACCTCTACGGTTTTATCAAAAATTGTTGGGCGCCCGATTTGACTCTTTCCTCGACCTTGTGCTCGCTGAAGGGTTGTCTTCGGTATTTTAAAAAATTTAAAGGCTGCATAAATTATCATGGTCTTCTTTTTCATTTTATCCAATGCTTAATCCATATCTTGTTGTGAATATGGCTTGTAAAATCTTTTTGGGCCTAAAACAAAAAATTAAATTATTTTTGTAAGGCTAGGATTTTCTTTTTTTCGTAAAAGTATTAGTTTTTAACGTGTAAATCGATTGTTTTAACATGCAGATTCCAAACCTACCACGTTTATGTGCAATTGTTAATCGAAATATATTTTTAACAATAAGATTTTCACAATAAAAAACCTAATTCTTCACCATACAATTTTTGACGCAATGTTCAATATAGCACCAGCTTATATTGACTAATTACATCTCAATAGAACAAATACTCTGACTGGCCGAATCCTCCACCAATCCAGTCAATTTTGGAAAAGTTTCAACAAAAATATTTAGTTAAAATAACAAAAGTATTTTCTTAAAATGTTCATTTTACAATATACAAAAGTTATCATTTGTTAAATTAGGACTTTCTTACTGCATATGACTTTGTTAGGTCACATCACGGTATTTTTGCTTGAAAAAACACTGTATTTTTATGTGCATTATATTATTAGCCTGATAAATCTAATGAAGATATGAAAAAGCGGGAGTTGTACTTAAAACAGCAACGTGACCGATTGTTAGCCGTGAGAAATGATCAACGCAAAAAGCAACTGACTCTTTATACCACCAACTCACAATTCGAACATCCAATCACGTCCAAAACAGCCTATAATGCTGTTAACGGTGAAATAAATAAACAACTGGCGGACGAAGAAAAAAAGCAAATTGCAATCAGACGGGCGTTGGCTGAGAAACTTAAAAAAGAAGTATTAAAGAAGTGATTTAAAAACCCCATTTGCTTCAATGTAATATTATAGCTTTCATTGATCTTAAATTTTCAATTTTAAAGCGGGAAAATAACAGCAATATATTGATTAACAATGTCTCTAGTCATTAACGAGTTAACTTTTGTATAGTAAATTATTATAAATTTTTCTTTTATATATGTTTTATGTATATTAAAAATTTTGTTATCCATGTGTCCATGTATGTATTTATTTATTTACGCTGTGCAATTAAACTATCTTACTGCGCTAAATAAAGTTATTTAATCTGCATTCATTTTCTTTTTTCCTGGGGATAGTACTATAAAGATAAAATTTAGGATAGAACGATACTCTAAAATTCGGAGAAGCCAATAGCTTTAAGTAAAACTTTTTTTTTTTTTTGAATTTTTTTAAAGTTTTGTGTTCAAATAAGAAAATATCTTTATGTGGCGCTGTTATGTAAGGATTATATCTTAAAATTAAGGGTAATTTAAGAAAACTGCAATTGCAACAAATTATGAGTTATGCCGCTCAGAATCTCTCGGTTACTGTAAAAAATATGGGTTAAACAAATAAAAACTTGACACAATTAAGAATTACTGGAATAAAGATGACTAGATCAGAAAAACATCGAAAATAAAAAATTATCTGAAACTGTATCAGTTAAATTTCGTTTATCAAAAAACGTCAATATTCACTACTCCAGGTTTATATTTGTTTAACATTAATAAAGAATCATTCTTAATTTGAACTTATCAAAATTTTATATTAAAAAAGCTTTGAATATTTTATGATTTGACTCAGTAGGAAAAAGGTTGAACGTCCCTGCATTAATCAATATTTGAATTCTTCCCATTTTTATTTTCATATATTGGCTTGTAATCCTGCGGAAAACGATTATCAAGCTTTTGATAAGCATAGTTGAAATGAGACAAAAGTAAAAATGCAGATCGTTGGCGTATTAATAGTTAGCAATTTAATAAGTGCTGCTTTAGTTTTAAATCTTAGAAGCCTTTTGACTTGAAAGAGAACATTCAATTATTTTACAAATCTAAACTCCTTTAGGAAAAAATATAAATTATAT
Source organism: Hydra viridissima (assembly GCF_058129835.1). Lineage (NCBI taxonomy): Eukaryota > Metazoa > Cnidaria > Hydrozoa > Anthoathecata > Hydridae > Hydra > Hydra viridissima. The sequence continues at coordinate 5,448,219 of NW_028324303.1, forward strand.
CTATTAAATTAATTAAATTTTATAGTGTTACTGGCTGAGAACATTGATCTCTAATTATACAAACCAGGAACTTATTGTTCGTCTTTGCATCCACTTTCAAAATGTAAAAGAAAGATAAAAAAAAAAAAGGTCACTTTTTCTCTTTTAAAAGCTCTTTTATTTTCACGTGATTCAGTTCACATGCTAAAGAATACGATGTGATAGTTGGTGGGATACCCATTCTTAGCGATTTATCTGCACCATATCGTAATAGTAATTCAACAATTTCAAGATTGCCTAAAACAAAACTTTAGATTAGTTTTAAAAATATTTATAACTTAATGATGCTGTAAACTTACTAATGTAATAAAAAACTTACTAATGTAATAAATAAACTTTTTTAATTCACGTAAAATATTTCCGAAAAAAAAAATAAGCAAAATAAATTCTATTACCTCATTAACCTAAGATTCATTCTCTTAATTTCAACCTTTTTTTTTTTTTTTGTACATTTAAATTTTTTTTAATTTTAATTTTTTTAAAATAAATTTTAATTCCAATACTTTTCGAAATTGATTTCGATCTTCGAATTAAGGCTTTTTAGAAAACGCGACGTTTTCCAGGATTTCTTTTTAAAATTCTATTTAATACTTTTCTCTATAAAAACAAAGTCTGAAATATATATTTTTTATTATGTAGAACATTTTAGGGATTTTTTCAAGACGTCGTGAAATTATTGTTTTTGCTAACTAAAGATGACAAACTGAGGCTTGTTTTTTGAAAGGATTTATCTTTTAATTTTATTCCAAATACGGTAGTTGGGCGTCAAATACCGTTGTTGGGCATTAAACCTTAAATCTACGGCGTTAAAACCTTAAATCTTAATTTAATCATTATAACTACATTTAGATAAAAATTATAAAATAAAAAAAAATGATTATATGGGGATTACATCTTCAAATAAGTGGACATTAAATCTGGCAAAAAAAACATTACATTATAAGCATTATAAGCGCTTGACAAAAGAAAAGGCAGCGCCAAATTATTCAAAAGTTTGAATACTTTGAATTTTTGAGTTTAAATGGATTGAAACTTAACTTTTAAATTTTGATCATGCCTGGTAATTTTATCACAAAGGAGGTAAGAACAATGAAAAGTAAGAAAATCTAAATAAGCCATTGAAGAGTAAATAAAAAATTTTTCATCGACTAACAAAAAAAAACAAGCATACAGTCAAACATTAAATTTATCTTGTACATAAAGTACAAAAGATTTTCATTTATATGGTCATGAACATTAATGCCTACGTATATTTGTAATATAAATTTACATTGTGTCATACAGGTTAAGTTAACTCAACCTGTATGACACGATGTAAATTTATATTACAAATGAGAACACAATGCAAATTTATACGACAATAAAACTTAAGGTAAAAAAAGGTTTTTTAATGTCATTTTTGATAAAATACTACAACAAATGGCCCGATATGTAATACCAGCAGGTTTTTTCTCATTCAAGTTTTGTGTTTTAACCTATTGTGTTATAACTTTTAATTTAGTATCATATGCTCAAATCACAGGTGCTGGAGGGTTGATTTTTGTCAAGTTGATGCCAAAAAATATCTTTAAAAGATTTGTCAGATTTTTTATTTTTTTTAATGAAAGTTACATTCCAGAAGTTTTAGAAAATAAATGTAAATATATGTTAAAGTATAAGGGTAAGCCAATTTTCCCCTGGTAAGCCAATATATAAGGGTAAGCCAATTCATCTTCATAAAGATTAAGTCTAATTAAAAATGTTGTTTCTTATATACACAATTTATAGAAGAAACTTCAGATTGATTGCTACATTTAAAAAAATTAAAAAATTATTGCAAAACAAAAGGTCAGATTTCTTATTCTAGGTTTAGTAATTATTACTAGTAATAATTACTGAACCTAGAATAAGAATAGTGATAACATCAATAGTGATTTTGAATAATAACTCAGAAGAAGCAATTCTCGTAACTGATTATGTAGCAAAAAAAACTTGTTCAACATACAAAATGCTCTTACAAAAATACTCATGAAAATGATGTTAAGAATAAAAATACTCATGAAAATGAGGTTAAGAATAAAAATACTCATGAAAATGAGGTTAAGAATAAAATTTTTTTGCACCTACTAGAAGTGGATGTTTTGTTACTTTTTCAGCTGAATTTGTTTCCAGATTCCAAATTAAAAATTTTTCTTTTTCCCAACCTTTCTTATTGAAAAGTCTTGGCCTTTTTATTAACTTTATTTGTAAAGAACATATGAAAAAAGAAGGAATGGGAACAAGCAAAGAGTTACAGTGGATTCTTTAAATTAAAATTGTGTGATTTGACTTGAAAAGCAACAACAATTTGATTCCATTTCATTATTTCATTGAATTAATTTTTCAAGACTGAAGTAAAATTAAAATTCTGAAGAAAATTTTCTTTTATAAATCATCATTTGACATAACATCTATAACATACATAGATTTTTATTCATATTATACAAAAACGCAACCATATAAATGAAAGTCCTTTACATACTGTAAATAAGATAAAGATACTCTACTACTTAATTGCATATGTGTGTGCATGTGCATGTATATTTAGGCTTTATTTACACGTGCAAAACTTAAGTTCAGTTAAACTGAGTAAACTATGTAAGCTCATAAAATTTAATGATTTCTTTTATCTTTATAATACAGCTGCATTAAATCTAAAATTAACCTCAATTTTCAATAACAAAAAAATAGGCTTATATAAAGTTAATAGCAATTTACACTTTCAAAATTTTATTTAGATATTAGTACTTTATTTATGGTAGCTGAAGGAAAATTTAGGAGTTAAAATCTTAAAACTCAATTTTCCACAATTAAAAAACTACAGGTGTCTACACACCCAAGTCTAACTGCAGCTTGCATCTAAAAATAATGTCAAATCTTCCATTTTTACTATGGTTATTTATCTCATTATTTCATGACATTCCTTACTTCAAAATTAATCCACAAGTCTGTCATTTTGCACTACAATTTGAACTGAAATCAATTTTTTTTTATAACTTGAAAGCTTTATTTGAAGACATATTGGTTCTCTTACCAATCACCATCTAAACTTAGTGACCACAGACTGAACACAAAACTTAAGATGCAAAAAGAATATCAAAGCCATATTCAACTTCTTAATACAACTGCAAAAATTTCTTCTGAACTATGCTATGAGACTTTTTGTATATAAAGGACAATTAATAGGTTAGTGATTACCAACTTCTTGTTTAAACAAGAAAAAGATGAATTTGCTACACCAATATTACAATAAAATGTAAAGCACATATTTTGAACAGTACTAAATTTAACTTTAAATCTTTTAAAATTTAAAAGGTAGAAAGATTAAGTTTTATATACAGTTGATACTTACCTAACATGACAGCAGTATGAAGTGCAGTTGCACCTTCACATTGGTAATTAGAAATATTAACATTAGCACCAACTCTCAAAAGTAAATGAGTTAGCTCCCAATCTCCTATTCCTACAGCATAATGTAGAGGGGAGTTTCCATTGTCTGCTGCTTCATTTAAACAAGAGATGCTAAGATACTAAAAAGATTAAAATGTGTATAAAAAATGGTTCAAGATTTAGAGGCTTTAAAAGTTAAGGTTTAAAAATTTTAAAAATTAATCATACTGGAAGTAAAAATTCCACCATTTCTGTTTTTCTCTCTGCAATTGCAATAAACAACAGGTTCCTTGACTTATCATCATGCATACTGCTGTAAGAATATTCCTTGTGTCGACTTAAAAAAAACAAACAAACATTCTTATAACCCTTTTTCACAGCTTGGATCATCCAATCTTTAACAGGATAGTTTGATGTGCAAATGTTATTCTTAATAATATCAGAATCACACACTGATTGTACTTTTTTGAAAAAAGTAATAACACCATTAGCCAAATTGATTAAGCTAAATGCACGAAAGGCCAATAGCCAATGTATATTTTGTTTACTTTTGACTTTGCAAACCACTTTTTTAAGAAGTGACCTATAGTTGTCATTTTTGCCATTACAAAAAACTAATATAATATCCAATAATACTTCACATCCTTTGCTACCTTTTAACTTCTTGGGGTACTCTTTGACAACTGCTTTTGCAAGTACAAAAATGTTACTTTCTGTTAAATGTCCACCCTCAAATCCTGCATGGAAAGCATACTTGAACTGATCAACTAAAATGGAAAATTCTAAATCAAGTAGCTTATTAAGTTGGTTTTTTGATAGTTTATTTAAAAAGAATTCAGAAAACTCAACAAAATTATCATTTGTCTTAAAAAACACTACTAAATCTTCCAGACTTGAATTCAATTCCTCCAACCAACTGTTAACAATACTTCCATCCACAAATTTTAAAATATCATCAAAATTATCTTCATTATTTTTATTTTTCCAATCTGGTAAAGTATCATGTAATTTTGAACAAGGTTTACATGCATTTTGATTAATTGTTATACATTTAACAACTTGATTAGCTGGAGCAGTACTTGGTCTATTAAAAAAATGACAATCAGCAGTTCTTTTTTTGTAAGCTGTGCCAGGTCTTTGGCGAAATGACAGAGTGGAAAAACTACTTTCACTTAGAGCTGAACTTGGTCGGGATAACAAATATCTACCAAGTGTGGTAGAATTATTGGATTGATCATTTTCATTTATTTCATCATTTTCACTTATTTCATCAGAACTAGTTTCATTTCGAAGAGAAAGCCTGGATATATTAATAATATTTCTAAGATCTTTAGCACTCCGAGCCATACAATCTAGCCCTACTAAAAACTTTATATCTAATTTAATATGAATATGCAATTTTTTAGCATACAAAATAAAGTATTATATAATTATATAAAATATTTTGTTTTGCATGTTAATACAAAAAAAATCTTAATACCACTGTTTATAAAACTTATATTTTTTTTGTATCTTATATTTCACTGTATATCTTTGAAAGAAAATAATTTCCAAGGATTGATTTAAAAATGTATAAAACCATTTTATACACGAAAATTATATAATATTCCCTTATTGAACTGAAGCCAGTAATCTCTAGCATACAGCATACACTTAAATTGATTCTATCAAAGATCATTTGAGACAAATCACTTATTGATCACGCATAAAAGTATCTGAACTTTCGTATACTTAAAGCAAAAAATTAAACTTAGATTCTGAGGTTTTGTTAGTTTAAAATCGGGTAAAACAAACAAAAAACAAAATAATTAAAAACTATAAGTTTTTCCGTTACGTAATTAGAACTGGCTTTAATTCTCTTTCTAAATTTTTAAAACAGAACAAGAGTTTACAACCACATGTTATTTTTTAATTTTAGAATTTGTATCTTAACTAAATAAAAATTTTAGTCAATCTAATAACGCGTCGAGCAAAATTTCTTAACGTGTCACGAAACCTATGAGGAATGTCACTCTGTTTGACTAACTGCTGGCTAAACACTTAGTCAATCGGAAGTTCAATGGTCGGTAAAATGGTATAAATGACAGTTTAAAAGAATTGAGGCGTTGCGGGACCAAGTGATTTATATGCCAAAACTTTTCTTTATGGGGAAATTAAAAAAAAAAAAAAAAAAAAAAAAAAATTTTCATAAAAAAATTACATTTTTATTAAATAAATTTTTATTAGACAAGAAGTGTGAGATTAATCATATTCTGAAAAAATATTTAAGATAATATAGAAAATATTTTAAAAATAAAAAAAGACAGAAATGATCTATATCCATATTTAGTTAACACGAAATGATCTAAATCCAACAGTTTAGGTATCTAAAGTTTTTTCAAAATACAATCTGTTTTCTTCATCCAAATATCGCATCTTGGTTTGGAGGTCCTTCGTCTTTGTCTCTTTAGTTGGTACCACACCCGAAAGACGTTCAATTTCTGCATTCATAATTTTTTCAATTTGTACTTCTCGTTTAAAAACTCGACATACTTGAAATGGTAATAGTGTACTAAAGTTTTTCTTAAAATATTCGATTCCTGGACAGTCTTTTGTCACTTAAACCAGGCAACCTGGCCTATTTACAACTTAGATGCATCAAAAAATGTTGCCAAGGCAGTGTTTCTAATCGTTTGGTCATTATAATTCCTATGTCGACATCTTTGGACAGGTAGGATTTGCATTTGTCCTATTAAAAAGCTTCCCTGTTCATTGATTTCGAACTTTGTAAAAAATATCGAAGAGCTTTTTTTTCATGTGCAACTTACACTTACAAAGTTGACATTTAAAAAAAAAAAAAAAGAAAAAAATGAAAACGTAAAATGAAACGAGAACACCAAACAAATAGGTAAAAAATATTAATGACAAGTTTACAAAAAGTAATGCTACATACCCCGTCTGTAGTAAGGTTTTTTTTGATATCTTTTTGTTTGTTTTACTGCTCTCGTACACATTATCGCTTATTCTTTTTTCACTTTATATTTTTCTCTTACGTTTGTTTTTTAAATTTTCAATGGCAAATAAGATCACGAAGCAAAGCGTGAAATATAAATAATAAGTTGAATGATAAGAATGATAACTAATTGAATCAACAAACTGACTAATAAATTGTATAATAAAAACAATGCATGCCTAATAATTATAATGGCGCGAATGGACTTTGATCAATTAGAGAAAATGACATGCGTGAACATACAGATAGCTCCATCTGTTAATGTTTTTTTCGACGATAAAGAAGCAGTTTCTGGAGTTAGATCTCTTTGCAGTGGACTAGCATGGACATTTAGATCATTTTGGTGTAAAAAAAAAGTATTTTTTACTTTTTGGCAATTAGATCATGTAGCCAAGAATCAATAAAAAATGCTCTGTTGTCAATAAAGCTTTTGTGGCTAGGGTTAAAGATGAATAGATGAGAAAAGACCATTAGGAGAATTGTCCACAATCGCCTCAAACCCAAATCTAAAGCCAGATAACAAAAATTCAGCGTCTTAAAGTATTGACGCTTCAAAAAAGTAAGAAGCTACTATGGATTCTCAAGAAAAAAACACCGGTAACTCTGGACTTGATCTACTATGAAATACTTTTTCTGATAAAAAGTATTCCATAGTAGATCAAGTCCACAACAGCACACAAACAGATACATCTTTACTTTAAAAGTTGAGGAACTCCCAGATGACATAAAATCCATTAGCCAAACAAAGCACCCTAGCCATTTAATGGTATTTGGCTTCGTTGCTTCTAATGGTTTCAAAATGCCGCTTATATTTCTGCATTCTTGTATCAGAATGGGGGCTAAGTAGTACTTGGACAATATGTTTGGTATCTTTCCTTGGGTTCAAGCCAACTTTGGGGATGACCAAAGTTATGTTCTGATGCAAAATGGAACCCCCTGACATACAGCAAACTCAGTCCCAAACTGGTTACGAGAGAACATCATCTTCTGCGATAAAGAATTGTGGTCCCCTTGCTCACCAGACTTGAATCCTCTGGATTTTTTCGACAATTCGTTTGTTCACAAGCTTGATCAAAATGTAAAAAACGGTCGACCTGTACTTGAGATTTTTATCTACTTATGCAATATGAAAAGTTTAAATAATTAGTACAGATAAAACTTTAATAGAAGTAAACATAAAATATATGCAATATTTTTTGAAGGTTAATTATATTTTTATCAAGACTTTCTTCCATTTTTTTCAACTAATGGAATCTGGAAACAAATTTGCCTTCTTGCACACAACTGTAATTGCAAAACCTTATTAACCTGAAGATTTAGATAACCAGTTAAAGAATTTTTTTTTGTTAGAGAAATTTTATTTGTCAAAATTTCAAAAATTTCCTTGCAAAGAATCTCTTTGTGCTTAGAATGTAAAGCTTAGAATGTAAAGATAGTTGAAAAAGTCATAAACACATAGCTTTAAAGAATAATAGTTTTAAAATTAAATAAAAAGTAATCCATGCTATATTATTTCACTGCCAAGGACAGATGTAAAAGTATATGCAAAAAATATAAAAATGTTAAAATAGAATATCCTTAAAAAAGTGTGAATTTCCTTATTAAATTTTTTTACAATTCTGTTGTTTTTTAAAAGAAGTCTTCCATTTTGGGTGTGTTATTAAACACTTCGATGCATTATTGCAGGGGTTCTCAACCTGGGGGTCGTGACCCCCAAAGGGGTCATATAGCTTTTCTAGGGGGGTCATGAAAGTATTCCATTTTATCTATAAGGGGGTCATTTACTTCTTGCACTTGATATAACTTTTTAAATATGCAGTATAGTTTATAATAATATTATTACAAAAAATAAAGTGTTGAACTTAAGATTATTATGAAAACCAGATCAATCAGTAATAAGAAGCGTACACATCACATGACTTTGTTTCATTATTGATTGGTCTGGTGTTGGATATTTAAGTAGCATATTTTCTGAACTGAATCATCCTTATTTGCAACTGCAGGATAGAGAAACCAATATCATTGATTTTAGAGACACAATTAAAGCTTCCATCTGAAAATAGGCAAATTAGCACAGAAAGGTAAAGTTAAAAAATGTTGCAATGTTTTCAAAATGTTCAGATGTATTGGACAATGGTGATGTGATGCTACCTTCAGAAATTAAAGAAATGATTACTAAACATTGGAAGCAGTTGGCATCTGAATTCAATAACCATTTTCCAGAGCTGTCAAATGAAATAGCAATATTGGTCAAAGATCCATTGAATGCTCCGGTGACATGCATTCCAGATAAAAAATATGCTGCACAGACACAGTTAATGCAGTTGCAGGAAGATACATCTGCAAGATTGATGATCGAAAAGGAGAATCTAGTTGCATTCTGGTCAAAAAATAGTGCCAGTTACCAAATGTTATCTGAAATGGTAATGCCAGTGCTATTGCCATTTGCATCAACTTACAGGTGTGAATGTGGATTTTCCACAATGCTTAAGTTAAAGATAAAACAAAGAAGTGTATTGAACATTGATTATGATATGAGGCTTGCACAATCAAAGACAAAACCAAGAATAGAAAAACTGTGTGTTAAAAAGCAACAACAACCATCACACTAACCTAACGTATAGATAAAATAAATTATTATTTTTTTAAATTGAAAATCAGTACTTTTAATGTTTTTTTAAAAAATATATTCAATATTTGCTAGGGGGCTACTGTTTTCTGTTAAATCTTAAAGGGGGTGCTGGAAAAAAATAGGTTGAGAACCCCTGCATTATTGAATTGTACGATATCAGTTTCTCAAAAAAATTTTATCAAAGGCTGTATGCAAACTCGCTGCTTATTTTGAAAAAGAAAAGAAAAAAAGTTAAATAAAAAAAAAATTTTTACCTGGGTTAACTTCACCTTGGTTTTCTTTAACTTTATTGTTTACAGATTCGGATTCAAGGAGCTCCGCAGAATCTTATTGAAATTGGCGTTAATTTGCCGTAATTTTCTTTGTCAATTCTGCAGCTTTGAGAGGAAGAATATTTCGCAAATGGTATTTAATGAGCCACCATAGGCGCCGAGTCCACGGGGGCAACATGGGCAGTGCCCCCCCCCCGGACAATTATACCAATAGTATATTATCACGGATTATTACGGAGGCGAATAGATACTCTTGCCCTCATGATAATCCGTGATAATATATTATTAGTATAAATTTCCAGGGGCGGGCACTGCCCCTGTTGCCCCCGTGGACTCGGCGCCTATGTGAGTTACGTCCCTTTACAATCATTAGTATAGTGTTGCATAGTTTGCACTGGGCTACTATGTCGACATTGTTAAGTACTTCTCTGTTAAAGTGAGTTTATATTCCGACTTCAGATTTTTGAAAAAGTCAATTTTTAGTTTTGACTTTCAAATAGTCGAATTTATTCATAAGCCTGTCATTTTTTGAAGAAAGTTTAGTTTTTTCAAAGCTTCGTTTCCTAAATAGGGCCGACTTTTTCTAAGTCTTATTTTCAAAAATTGCATCAAGTATTTTAGAAGTATACGATTGAAATTGTTCCCTTTTTCTAATTAGTAGAAAAAACCATTAAAAGCTAATCGAAACAAGGAACTTCAAAAAAAATTAAGTTGAATTTCTCAAAAATGTATTCTAATCAACGAGGGAATTTGTCATCTTAAACATTTTTAAGATGACAAATACATCTTTTAAAGTCGACTTATAGAGAAACGCAGTTTTAAAGTTGGCATTTTTCAAAAATCCAGTCAGAATATGATAAACATCGATCTCTTTCTAAAGTTTAAAGCTTTAAAAATACATAGATTGCTCAAACTACAGAGTAGTTTCTACTTTTCCAATCCTCATTATCAGTAATTGTGCTTTTAAAAATTGGATTAAATTTTCCAATTGTGATGGATGATACTGGTAGATAGTGCTCTTAATTGAATATGGGAGCATACTTCATAATAGAGACAAATTAATTTTTTGATAACTTAGCACAATAAAAAAAAGTAAGATTCCTCACACCATTCTTTAAAAATCCTACTTTTTGAAATGAAAACAAAAATTTGAAAAAGTATGCCATTTTCAAGATATTTTAGCCATGGTCTGCTTTTAGAAATAGGAGCATTCATTTTTTGCTTAATTTCAACAGGTTGGGAACTAATACTCAGGGGAACTTAACTTTTTCTTTCTTGAGAGAGAGGGTATCATGGGCTGCAAGTTTACTAGAACTTTTTATTGCTTCTCAAATCAAACTGTTAATTATTAACATAAAGAACAGTTTTTCTAGAAGAAAAGCAACTTTTTAATGTTCTAATAATCGAATCAAACCAAAAAACAGCTTTATTAAATTTAATGTATCTGTCATAACTAGAACATTAGTTTAACTATCTGCAATAGTGACTTCAACTTCTACTCCTGGTTCAATGCTCACTGAGGTGATTTGCTTCACAACTTCTGCAGGACTGTGCAAATCAATTAAGCGTTTATGGATTCTCATTTCATAACGTGACCATGTTTTGGAACCCTCACCACAAGGGGTTTTTCTTGATGTTATGCGAAGAACTTTTGTTGGCATTCTGACTGGTCCTTTAACCAAAAGCTTTTTGTCTTTTGCTCCACGAATTAATTCAGCACAGACTTTTTCTAAACTCTTCACATTTCTGCTTGTTAATGTAATTCGAATGCGATGAACTTGAGCTTCTTCTTCAACTTGTTTTTCTTTAAGTGCAGACTAAAGAGTTAAAAAATATTTGGTATCATATATGCTTTGAATTGTTTTGTACACATCTAACACTAATATTGTAAATAATTGCAAATTAAAATACAATACAACTTTTCTAAGTTACAAATTTCAGAAGAAATACTAATTGATTATCTTAAGATAAGATACTTACTAATGACTAATAAAAATGGTTAATACACTCCAAAAACAGTTCAGTAAAAGAAATCCATATAAGTTCCATATAAGAAACATGACAGCGGTATAAGAAAGGAAGTGGCAAGAAAGCAACTAAATCGGTATAAGATTCTAGGACTATAGAAAAAAGATGCAAAAAAGAATATTTAGCTTTTAAAACATAACAAAAAATATTTACCATTTTGAATTATAGGCCGACTTAAACCTCCAAGAAACAAATTTCTAATATAGGAGGAACAGCGGTGAGCCCTTTCTCCTAGAGAACGTACAAAAAGAGTTTCATGTTGCAAACGTGGTAATTTAGCAGAATAGGAAATAAAACCAAAGACGATGTTTAAAAAAGCTACGTATTTATAATAAAAGCCGTATGTGTATATGATTACACTCAAATAAGTATGAAAGTATTCAAGTAAATATAAAATATTCAAAAAAACATAACTTGATTTTTTAATTTTAGGAATTATAAAGGCCTCTAGTAACAAAACTCTGAGGGGGTGAAATTTTTTTGGCACCTCGCAAGAAAAAGTCTTGCAGAAGCTGTTAATCTAATGCTATCTGTAACCACCGAGAAAAATAATTATCAAGTTCAACAATTCCAAATAGTCTTCACAAAGTTGAAAATTTTGTATCTTTTTTTTCGCAACTATTATTTTTAGTACAAGCAAACATAACTAATTGTACTAAAAATTATATTTGCGTAAGTTATGTTTAATTGTCAAATAAATTATGAATGGATTCTAAAATTCACTTTTTCTAGAAATTCATATTTATCTTCATCAATTGGTTGATAAAGTTTCGTAGACTTTTTTAAAAGATGAGAATTCTAGTCTAGAAGAAAGACCAATTACTTTCCTTAAAATTTTGTTATTAATGACTTCCTATTTTGTCTATTATCATTGCTATTATCATTGCTATTATTATTGCTATTATTATTGCTATTGTTATTGATATTTTAGAATTAAATTACTTTTGGATTGGTAAATATTTATTCGTTTTTGCGTCGTTGTTCTATTTTTTCTGGATAATTCTATATTTTAAGTATTTTAGACTTTATTGAGATTCATACAATATGTACCACACAAACAATGTGTGTGATACACAAACAGTTGCTGATTATCTAAAACTGGTGAATAATTTAACAAATTTCGTTACTTTATTGTTATATATATTATTATAATTGTTATTTTATGAAGATATACACACTACCTCACAAATCCACAACAAAAGTTTAAACTCTCTCATAATATTTTGAGAAAAGTTTAAAAAAAAAAAAAAGTTTGATTTAAATGCTCTCTTCTTCAAAAAAATGTTCCTTTTCGCTTTGATGACCACTTTACATGAAACGTGAAACATTTTCCATCAATTTTTCAAAGATATTGGTTTCAAACTCCTTTCACGAAGTTTGTTTTGCAGATCACAATCACATCAGATTTTGATTTTGTCAATTCGATGTCATCGATTTTTTGTTCAGAATCTATCAAATATATATTTTTATTAATTACATTTCAAAATTAGGTTTGTATGTCTAAAAAAGTATATATTTATTATCAAAAGTATATATTTATAGTTATATTGTTATTTTATTATTTATTTTCGTATAATTAATATTATTCATATTTTTTTTGTTTTAAAACAAAAAACGTGCTGTATTGACTGAAATTGAAACTTTTTTCAGTCTTTTTAATTCTTTATCAAGTTTTGTTATTTTAGTCCATTTATTTGTTAGTATTGATAATTTCAATTAATAGAATGATTTTTTCAATTGCTTTTTTAATTTCATAGAATTTTATATTTAATTCAAATAATAATTTCTCAACTGCAGTGTTACAGGGTTACAGTGCTACTTCATAAATATTATAAGAAAAATGAAAAAAAGACGTCGATATTCAATTGAATTGCATAGTAAATTTTAAATTTTATCTGAACAAGGTTATACTCATGAAAATATTGAACAAGGTTATACATATGAAAATATTGAACAAGGTTATACTCATGAAAATATTGCGAGAAGATTAAAAATTGAACTTGTGAATAATAACTGTTTAAATTATACGGTGAAACATGATTGAGGCAATGTGACAATTTGGGGTAGCTTTGGAGGAGGAAAGGTAGGGGGTTTGGTAAAAATACCATATACTATGGACAAAAACTCATATCACAGTATTTTACCTCATCACACAGTGCTATCTGGTATTAGAAACATTGTTCAAGGGTTTATTTTCCGATAAGACAATGACCCTAAACACGTATCTAAATTGTGTCTTAATTATTTAAAAACAAAACAGACTCAAAAACCCTCAGAATTATGATATGTCCTCCACAGTCACTTAAACTCAATTTTATTGAGAAATTGTGAATGAGCAAGACAGAAAAGTACGCACGATGGCTGTAACAAATATACAAAGTCTCTGGAAGTGTTTGGCGGATACTGGAAAAATTTAAACTGCAAAACGATGAAAAACTTGGTGTCTAGAATGTCAAACTATGTAAGATTGTTATACATGCTGAAGGAGGTCACGTTGATGAAAGCAAAATATATGTTAAAGTCTTTTGTTTATGTTGTTCTTTTAACAAAACAAATCAGAATTAATTAGTGATTTAAATATTATGTAAACGATTGTTAACTATAAAATTTATTAATCTTTATAGTATATTTTTTTAATATTAACATTAATATCTTTGACCAAAATTATTTACCCCAGTGCAGTGCACCTAGATATAGAAGTTCATTCATAAACGAAAAAAAACCCGGCATATAACATTACAAACGTGACTGTTGTCTGGGTTGTAAACTCTGTTTTCGTAAACGCACAAAATATACTTAATCATTTACTTGTTTTGGGGAGACCGTGGCTACTTTGCTACAGTTTTAGTTTTTGAATTCTGTACATTTCTGGATGAACTTTTTTGAAGATAACAAACTGCAATTCAAAAGAATATGAATTTGGCAAGCGTCAAAAAAGCACCATGTTCAAGTGTCAAACATTATATAAAAAAAATATTGGTGGCACGAAAAGCGCCTCCAAAAACAAAATAATAAAAGTGCATCTTTTTTTATGAAAACTCTTGATAATTTTTAGCCAATAATTTTTTTACCTTAACTTTTGTTGCCCTTAAGTTAATCGAATAAATTTTCCTTCTATAAAAATAGCATCAACAGCGCTTTTTGTAACGTTTTTAGAATTTACAGGCCTGTCTACTTATCTTTTATAATTTCGTAGATCTGCAGTGTTATATAACTTAAGTGAATTTACGACCAATGCAAAAAATTGTAAGTTGGCCCATGTTGCCAACTAGCTCCGCGATCATTGTGCCAATTAACCCCAAAAGCTTTTTGCTCACAAAATGGTCTATAAATCCCCAAAAGCGCGAAATGTTGAGAAAAACAAAAAATGTATGGTTAGAGTGAACCATACAACACCTACATCTGTTCAAGTTTACTTGCAGCTAATGCTTTGTAACACTGATAACTAGTGAACGGAAACTTTCGGCTTCGGCCGAAGTTTCGGCCGAAGCCGAAACCGAAATTTCTGCGACAGCAATTTTTTACTTTTCCTGTTTCGGCCGAAATTTCGGTTCAAACCACAACTGAAATGAACCGAAACTTTTATAAGATTTTTTTTAAAGTCTAGATAACTTTTTTTTAATTTAGAGTGGGATCATGACGATTTCCTAATTTTAATCGTTTGTTAGTAAATCAATTTTTAACTATAACAATTTGAGAAATTTTAATTGAAGTCACGTTACATAATTGATTCAAGTTACTATTCTCAAATCATTCTTTAAATAAGTTAACATTTAAGTTAAGTAACCAAAATCAATAATTTAATCAAAGTTTCTCAGTGCTAAATTTTACAATGGAAAATAATCGAAAGAAAAGCTATTTGTGGAATCATTTTACCGTAACAGCCAGTGATTCCAAATACGCAACTTGCAATATCTGCAATTTGAAAATATCTCGTGGATCCCACAATCCAAAACTTCAATCACTTAGCGGACTTTCATCACATTTAAGAAGTCGGCATCCACAGCTTACTCTAAAAAATCTCCTAACTGAAAAAGCAATACTCACAACTACCGACAATCCTGAAAATATACCAACTTCAGATCAGCTTGAGCCTCTTACAATTAAAAAAAGAACAATACCTTTATTTGACATCAGATCAAAACGCCAGAGGACTGAAATGCTGCAATTTACAATGCCTGGCTGGGTTGACAATATCTCAAAAATTGATTCAAATTCCGAAGAAGGTCTTAAGTTTCATAGATCTATATTTGAAATGATTATCCTCGACTTACAGCCTTGGTCAATTGTGAATAATCCGGGATTTTTACGCCATCATGCACTTTTTAAACCACACTTTGACATTGGAAGTGAGAAATACTACCGAAGCATGCTCAATCCAGCCTATGAAAAGATTAAGCTTGCAACGAAAGTTATGCTTAACGAAAAAAATGCTGAAACTATCTCCATCTCTCTGGACGCTTGGTCATCCTTTCATCATAAGTACTTGGGCATGATGGCACACTTCATTTCAGACAAATGGGAGCGGATCAAATTCTGCCTGTCATGTTCCAAGTTTGATGAAAAACATACTGCTTCAAACATTTTTCAAAGACTTGAGAATGTTGTGAAAGAGTGGGAGCTAAAGGACAAGATCACATTCTGCTTAAGAGACAATGCTGCAAATATAAAAGCAGCTTTCAAAGAACCACAGTGTGTTTACAAGTCTGCTGGGTGTCTAAATCATTCACTTCAACTAGTGATTAAAAAAGAACTTTTTTCACTCCAGAGTGCTGTAAACTTGATAGAAAAATGTCGAAAGCTTTGCACTCATGCTTCTTTTTCAAATTCCTTCTTTGCTGAGCTTTACAAACAACAAGAGGTTCAAATGAACAATTTTGACAGGCTCGGACTCAAAAATGATGTCCCAACACGCTGGAATTCAACATATTACATGCTTGAAAGAATTCTGTACTTGAAATCAGCAATTGCTACCACGCTGCTAATCCGTCCTTCCAGCGGCATTGAGTTCACTGTACAGGATTGGAACCTGTGTGAGAAGCTGGTACACATTTTAGTGATTTTCGAAGAAGCCACCAAATTGCTCTCTGGAAAGGATGCTTGCATCAGTGCATGTATTCCAATTGTGACAACTATCCTGAAATCATTCGAAGTTCCCTCTGATGACGAAGAAGTGATTGGCATGAAAAATGCTTTAAAGAAAGCAATGGAGGCACGTTTTTTTGATTTAGAAACCATTGATCATTTTGCAATAGCAACACTTCTTGATCCCAGATACAAGCACCACTTCTTTAGATCCCAAGAAGCCTTTCAAGCTGCAAAAAAACAAGTTCTTTTGGAATTAGACAGTTCCATTTTGAGCCAAAATGAAACTACTCCTGTGATGAAAACTAAGTCTATTGAGAACACTGGGTTTTCTTCAATGATGCAAAATATAATTGCACAGTCACAAAATACAAGGTCCAAATATCCAACTTCCAAATTAGCAAAGGAAGTTTTAAACGAGTACTTAGAAAGCCCAACATCTTCATGCTGTTTAGAGTTTTGGAAAGAGTATGAAGAAAAAACAACATTAAAAGCAAAGTTTGGTTTGGCAAAAATGGCAAAGAGATTCCTTACACCTCCACCAACATCTACCGAAGTTGAAAGGTTGTTTTCAACTGCTGGAGACATTCTTTCAAATGAAAGAAACAGACTTTTGCCAGAAAACATGGAAAAAATTTTATTCTGTAGAGAAAATATTTCAATTGTTAACTTTAATTATTAAAATGTCTTGACATATTCTACTTTTTTTTTGTGACATATTATAGTTTTTATCAAATTATGTTACATGGTGATTGCTTAGATATACGTAAAATAGTTTTTTTTGCTTTAATTCGGTGATCATAAAAGGTTCAGGGATTTTTAACATTTTTTTTCAAATTTCGGCTGTTTCGGTTTCGGCTTCGGCCGAAATTTCGGCCGAATTTTCAATTTCGGCTTCGGCTACGGCTTTACTGAACCGAAATTTCGGTACTTTCGGTTTCGGCTCAAATTTCGGTTTCGGTCGATCACTACTGATAACATAATGGAGCTTGCCGACGCCATTTTATAAGGATAAAATTGGAAAAGATTTTTATTGAAAATTAAAGCTGCAATACTCAAACCAGGGAGCATATTGACTGGATTGACACGCCAAATTTGATATAGCAATAGGAAGGAAGAAAATTTAGACCTTTCAAGAAAGAATAAAATTTCTTGTCATAACCTTTGACATATCAAAGTTTCACATCCGTGCACCTGATGCCCTGCATAGTGTCAGTTGGTGACAAGTATACTCTACTGTTATAAATGTGGATGTTTGGATACCAGTTAAAATTGTATAAACAGTAGGATACATCCAAGTTCCTCCTATTTGTTCAGACATCTATATTTAAGCTTGATTTGAACCTCCTGTATCTATCACAGCTTTAGCAAACAACCTGCAATTTTTTCATGGTATCTTTGATTCAAATGTTGAAAAACAACATTTTTAAAGTTTATTTCCTTAGGTTTACGCATCACAGCCGATGAATGGTTGTGACGAATTCACAACTACTAAAAATGTTTTCACAGCATTGTCAATGGTGAAATACACAGCTGAAAAAAAAGGTCAAATAAATTTAAGAATTAATTCCGTTTAGAGCAATGATGAAATGCAAAAACAGTTCTTACCTCAAGCTGCACAAGAAAATCGAACATTGTTCCCAGATGCCAGCAAAGGATCTTGTGTTTCAGGAATATATCAGTAATAATTAAACAAAAATTTGAGAGTTATTGTAGTCATCTAACATAGTGTAGTGCAGCTTGCCAGCCTGATAAGTAATATAAAACTTAGTTGACTTAGTGATAAATTGTAATGTAGCAGTAATAACTGTTTGTTACTGTCTTAATTTTCATGTTTGACCACCCCCTCTACACCCCGCGGCAGAGCACAGTATGCTTAATTTGCACATAGCATTTTACTTGTAATAAAGATTGTATTTTGATGTGCATGGGACACTAGACAATATATTAAAAAAATACAGAAGTAGCTATATCTTACATGTTTTTGATAATTTACATATTATTGTAATACACTTTTTGTCTTATCTTAATTTGGATATATATATATATATATATATATATATATATATATATATATATATATATATATATATATATATATATATTAATGATAATTAAGTTCATTTTTTGAAATATTAGTACACTTTTTATAGACTAAATTCTTTTTCGTTATAGATTAGTATGTACCATATATATACATTTAAAAATTTACTTTTAACCTATAATTTGTTGCAACCTAAAGTGATACATATATATATATATATATATATATATATATATATATATATATATATATAATTTGTTGCAATCTAAACCTGTCTTGCAGATTTTGTGTGAATTTAATGGTTTGCTTTATCTATTTTACGGTGCAGATTTTTTAGCTGCTAGTAACTGCTTCATGATATCTGCCTGCATGTTATGTTTATGGAATAATAACGGTGAACTTAACCTTTTGTGATGGTTGCGCTGAATAAGTGCTATGCGCATATTCATGAGAGAATACATTTATTCTGCAATGTTATCATTCTGCATATTCGTCTGTTAAGATTGGCATTAAGTATTTGTTATCAAAAGCACCAAATGTTCTTACTATCCAAGATTTTTCGTATCTTTTCTTTTCTGCACGATCCTCCGGAGTGCTACTAGAGGGATCATTAATGTCAATTAAGCTTAATCTTTTTGCTTTGAATTCTTCTTCAATTTCATCGACTCCGGTCTCAAGGTCAATGAGCTTTGCAAATGGATAAGTTAAACCACCAAATAAGATTACTGAGACTAACACTATAGATAATGTTGCAGTGAGCATCATCTGTCTCGGAATCGATACTGTGTTTCTAATAGCTAATGAAAAAGCAACTGCTCCTCTTAGTCCGGCAAATGCCATCATGTTTTGATGTTTGCATGAAATTTTTCTAATTCTTCCGCAATTAAGTATTAAACTCAAGGGATATACATTAAGTATTCGACCAACTTGGGTTGCCAAAAATGCAACTCCGATGAAACCAAAATTCCATTGATGGTAGTTAAACAAAAAGAAAGACAAGCCTATGTATGAAAATATAAAGTTTTCCGCAAGGAAATTTAGCAATTCAAACGTTTGTGTTGTTCTGATGGCTGATTCTGGAGTCAAATTTTTATAAGTGTAATGTTTTTGAGCAATGCCGCAAAACAAAACTGCTACAATACCAGACCAGTTTGCCACTTCTGCTGCTAAAAAGGTGGAGTAAGACATTAGGAAAAATAAAGCAGTCTCAAGAATAGGAAACATTCCTATTTTTGTAAGTTTTGTCAGTAACGCAGTTACACATGCCATTGAAATTCCTATAAATAAAGATCCGACAAAAATTGAAACAAAATCTCCCATGGCTGATAAAAAGGAGTAGGCATTAAATTGTCTTGCTTCATACGGGTTATACGCTAAATATGCCTCGATTGCACGATATAATACGATCGCGACAGCATCATTCAATACGCTCTCTCCAAATACAAATGCAAATAAATCTACGTCAACATGCATGTCGTGGAATATTGCCAAAACTGTAACTGGATCTGTTGCCGAAATCATCGCCCCAAACAACAAACATTCTGTGAAATCAAAAGTAGAGGTAACCCCCGTCATTTTGTTATACATGTACGTCATAACGCCAACTACAACGCATGAGATTGAAGTTCCAACAAAAGCGTACATACAGATAGCTCCGAGATTGCGAAAAAAATACCTTCGCTTTAAACTATAACCTCCATAAAATATTATGGGTGGTAACAAAACGTAAAAAAAAATTTCTGGATTAAAAGATGACTTGTCTTCGAGTTCGTTGCCTTCATTTCTTCCAGTTAAGTGCTGCACAATTCCGCTCAAAATGTAAGAATAGTCAGTGCCGTTAATATTCATCAATAAATTTCTCGGAGCTGTTGTCAAATTTTCTGAGCTACCTATGTGTACTGCTTTTTCGATTCCGTCGGAATCCTCTGCATACCTAATTATTCCACCCACAGCTATACCAAACAGCATGGCTACACCCGTTTCGTGAAATACACTAAACTTTCTGATTTTGAACAGCCATATTACAAGAACGGTAGCGATAAGCAACGTTATAAGGATTAACATACTTAAGCTATCGGTTTTGTGACTCGATGTTATTTCTTCTTCTTTTTGTCCTTCTAGCGAAACTGATATGTCGTCAATCAAGTCAAAAGAATAACATAACGTCGTCGCCATCAGCAACCGAAACACAGCATTCGTAACTATTCGAAGTATTTTCATTTTTTCTTTATTTTAGTTAATTTATTTGAAATCCTTAATTAATTGAAATTTTTTACTTTTTACATAAAAGATACCAAAACAGCAGCCCTTCTTGCTTTTATGTGTTCAGTGGAGCAAATAACCAACGTCAAACAGAGCAATAAACAATACCGAATATGTACCGAATAAAAATAAAATGTTACAAGCAACTAATAACCAACTTAATTTTATATTAGCACTAAACTTAAATTATATTTTTAATGCCTTTGTGCAATAGGATTACTCAAATGATGTAATGCGCAAACTCATGTTTTTATGTTGTTGTTTTTTAAAATTCTTTCTTACATATGTTTTCCTAAAGGCTGATGAGGTCAAAATTTGAACAGATTTTTATCATTTTTCCTGCAAACTCAAAGTGTTTGTTAGGAGCCTTAACGATAAACTAAATTAGAAATTTTAGTAAGTAAAGATGCTTCTAATAACTTGTAAATGACTTTTTAGATAAAATCTTTTGCCAAATTATTTATTAAAATGAAAAGAAAAATATTTCAACATCTTGAGAATATTAAAAATAAATTAACTTCAATATAGAAAATTTCTTATTTATTTAACAAGTTATCCATTAGTCTTAACAAACTACTAGCATAAAATTTCAACAAACGTTTAAAACAATTTGCTCGGTTGCAGCTATAAGATTTTTTCTTTCACCATTTTAATTTGGTAAAAATTAATGAAGAAAAAAAGTGTCTTTACTCCTCTGATTGTTTGATGGAAAGTCAGAAGATTGACAAATATAATGATTTTTTTAAAAATGTATTTATCTTTAGCAATATTCGGAGTAAAAATGCTATCAAAAGTATCTCACAAAATTCTTTTCATCACACGCACAAATCTTCCACCGAGGTAATTGCATCTCGAATCTAAAGACATATTTTTACATTTTTAATTCCTTTGACTTCAATTTCCCAGGTGACACATTTGTTTTTTGCACCCTCGACTGTACATATTTACAAGTCATCTCAGCTTTCTCTCAGTTTATTTTCCAGACCAGATCAGCATCTTTAAATTAAACAGTTCCTTTTAAATAAAATGCTTAAACAGCTTTTGCTTGTGCACGCGGGTTTTAGATTCACGTTATGCAGTTATCGGCACATTTTTATTTCTCCCCAAACGACAAACTTTATGAAAGTCGCAAAAATAAAATTGTAAGCTTTTTTGCTGCATGATAATTTTAAATACTCGAATTAGAATACTTTTCAGAATAATAAATTATTTTGGATTAACATATTTTGATTTCTCAGCAGCATAAAAATAATTTCAGGTAGGTGGGTTTGGTCGCTTTTCCCTGAAGCTCCTTTCATCTTTAAGAAGTATAAAGCATTTTCAAAGGTAAATATCTCTTCTTAAACAAGTTCAATTTTGAAACAAGAAGCCAAATTTAACGCTTTTGTTAACCAGTTTTATCGACAGGAGTTTATTTTATGATTTAAGTCCATGATTATGAGAATGCAAACTAGTTGATCTAAATCCTTAATTTGCCCGACCATGTACTGTTTTGCCTCAGAATTAATTTGCCTCACCTGTTCTACTTGGCCTCAAGATAAAATTTCCCTACCGTATATTGTATAAAAGAAGAAAAATTTTTACTACTATTTACTTCAAAACTTTTTTAAAAGAAAAATATTAAATAATGTTTTCAAGTAAATTTTTAACAAGGAGTACAACGCACAATCCATGCAGAAACTAATATTGCCTTTTTCTTTATTTAAAATGCATTCAGAGTAAGTGTTGCAGAAATATTTTCACTACACTTTTAATGTTACATAGGAATGCTCTATAACTTTAATGGATTCTGCAAAAGATCTTTTCATTTTAGTTTTTGAAACAAAAGTTAAAGCAACAGCTAAAACATTTAACCCAACAGAAGTGAAGTATACAGCTTCTAACTTGCCAAATTGAACAAGATATCCAAATGTCAGACTAAAACATAAGCCATATATATTACCTAGTATAAGAATAAAAGCACTTGATGTTGTTTCTGAAACAGGATAAGTCATTTCTGCAGCCTGCTCTAATCCCAATGAAAGATACGGGAAACCAAATGTTCCAAATACAGTAAACATTATAAATACTCCATACAAACTACTGGTTTTTTCCAATACTATGATAAAAACCGATAATAAAATTGCAGAAGATATGTTGAGAAAAACTGCCATACAATAGATCATTTTAATTTTATCAAGAATAATTCCAATTACTAAACCACCAAGTATTCCAAAGATATTATAGGCAAAACCCATCCAGCCGACAATGTCTGTAACATTTCCTTGAAACTTCCGGGTCATTATAGAGCTGAGTATTACTGCGTAAGTGGTCATGAGTCCATAACAAATAGCGTAAGCTTGCGACATTACGACAAAATGTTTGCTTCTTAAAAGCATTTTTATGCAACGAAAGAAAGGTTCGTTAACCATCGGGCCAGAGCGAGAATAACCGGATGGTGCATCCTTAAAGAAGATGAATGTTAGAAGCATAATGAAAATGCAGACTACAAACTGCGACAAGTAGAAAAGCCGAAAATTCTCACTAAGTTCCTTAGAGTCTGGGGAATCACGAATCATAAGTGTACATTGTAAAAACCCAATAGCTACACCAACTATATTCATAAAAAACCCAATTGCAGTAGCAGTTCCTCGTTCGTTTACATCAAACCATATCGAAGACAGCCGCCCCGGCATTTGACAGACGGCACAATTTCCAACTGCTGAAAATATTTGTCCAATAATGATAAAGTAAAACATATTTTGACGATATCCGACGTAATGGAGACCAGTTGCCAGTACATTTAGTACAGCAACTGAAAAAAGTACTAAGCGCATCCCAAATTTATAAACTATGTAAGATGCAGGTAAAGCAAAAAAAATAAAAACAGCAACAAAAATGTTGGATGTCCATTGAATCACAACGTCATTAACCTTATAATACTTTGCACCAATGTTTGTGATGGGACTAATCCCCATGAATAATGCTCCCAACGCCGTCGTATTAAGCGAAAAGATAAAAAGAGCGATCCATCGCTTCATATTTTTTCTCTCTTTGATGAGTGGTTTTTCCGCAGATTTGTCATTTAAATCTTGTTTTTCATCTATGACGATTTTACTCATTTTTCTACAGTATGTATATTTAGAAAATAATTTGGAATTGTCTTTAAAAAACTTTTGAAACTCGTTTGAGAAGAGGAAGTTGGACATCTTTGCCTTTTAGTAAAAATTGATTATCTCTTTCATTACTTTTTGTCAACAATAAAAGGGTGGTTCTCCTTAGCTTGACTCCAATTCTCCACAACACAAGACAATCAATACGTTTTATGGTGGAAAAGACGAGATAAGTATTGTCAAACTTAAACACAACAAATTTAAAAGCGATTGTAAAAATAACATCATTTCCTTGAACAGTTTTGATTAAGAATAAAGACTACAAAATATCACCGGGTTGTTTTCAACTCTTTTTTTTTTTAATTTCCTAACATTGAATGTCAGTTGATCTAAATTCTTTTGCTGTAAAAAACCTATTACTATAGTAATCCCTGTTGTTTTTTTTTTAAACAAAAAACAAAAAAAAAACATACTAAGATTAAATAATCCACAATGCAGTTGTTGCGCTTGAAATATTTGATTGCAAACTAATAAATGATGTCAATTAGATAAAGAATGAAAATTGAAATACTGCATTTGCAGTTAAATTATGCAGACCAGAATGGTTTTATCTCATCTCTAAAAAAGAAAGTGGATCAAGGAAATGACTAAATGTTTTTCTCATTTTTGTTTTAGAGTTTTATTTTCGAATCTTCACGTAATTTAAAATAAAGTTAAAGGTTTTTTGAAAATTTTTGAAGAATTTTACCATATAACGATTTTGATCTAAGAAGTTGAGCCATCATCCCAAAATAGTGTTTTCCGAGTCTAATTTTTAAAGCTTAAAAAAGTTTATGATATGGTTTATATATAAATCTATATATGGGAATATATAAACATAACGTATAACTAAATTTTATACATAAGGTGTTAAGATTTTATACATAAGATGTTAAAATAAAGGTAAAATAACTTTAATGTTTACTCAAATTTTACGAACCTCCATAAATATACTCCTGAGGTTGTTTACGTCAGTTGTATTGGGACTGTGAAAAATCATAAAATCATGGCCGTCGAAATGGGAGCGGCCGAGGAGACAGCAACCCCCTTTTTTTACTTAGTTTCTTTAAAAGCTAAAAATTTGCGAACTTAAGACATTTTTTCATACAAAAATAAACATAACGTAAAAATTTACTTTCTCTAAATTCAGAACTTTGAACATGTATTAGAGAATTTCTTGATACAATCATATAGTTTTAAAAAGTTGTATAATGTATTGAACTGTATTTTTATGTGAGACCAAATGGCAGGAATAGACCACACGCGGAAATCGCAATATCGAAAATTAAGATTTACATTACCTTTCGTAACAACTACTGGCGAAAGAAATTTAGTACAAATATTTCTTGCTGGCCTAATAATACACAAATTTATTACACAATCCTCAAAAATGTCTTTAGCCAGGTTAGTATTATTTTATCTTGTCATGGATTTCACTTAACAAGGTTATTTTTAAAACAAAATCATAATAGTTTGCATCTTTTTTGTCAACTTAACAAAAAATGTAACTAGCAGCAATATTATATGCTTATGTTATTACAATAATTAGGTTTTTGCTAGCTCTACTTTAATTTACAACGACTTAACTCCAAACTGAATGCAATAAATAGATTTTTTGTGTTAGAAAAAAAAATTGTTTAAGTATATAAAGCACTCTATCAAATAAAACTATTCAAAATTACTGTAAACTACTGTAATTTGTATGAAAAGTTTGTTTATATCTATTTTATTTTGTGCTACAAGATTTATATTAATTTATTTACGTTTTTATATAACCTCTACTTTCAATGATGGAATTAATAAGGTGCTTGTTAAATAATCTGTGCAGATTTCATTGTGCACATTGAGTAATTCAACAGAGATGTTAGACAGTTGTGTGAAACCCTATAATTTTTATTAACTAAGAAACTGAAACTGATTGAGGCTGCATAAATTGTAAAATACTTCAACATCCTCAAATATGAGTGCTATAAGAGTTCTATAGAACACTCACATTTTAAAAATAAACAGTAAAAGGTCTAAGGTATAATTTTTTTTTTTTTTTTTTATATATCCAAAAAAATTTTTTTTTCAACTGATCAATAGAAAAATTGATACATTATAATAAGATAAGTAACATTTTGGTTTACTTAAAAATTTTATTTACTTAATAATATTTCAGATTACTTCCTGCTCCTATTCAACTGATGACATTGCATGATGATGCTGATGATGAGTTAGAAGCTGCTTATCACGGTAGCAATCAGGTACTTTATAATGTATAAGTTAACTCAGCCATTAAGTTGATCCCTCATTTTTACAGAGAGATTTTATGTTTTGTAACTGTTAGATAAGCTAAGAGGTATTTCCCTTAGAACTGTTTCCCCAAACCCAAATTTCCAAACATTTTACAGCCTCTAAACTTTCTTCCTATAGCAATTTTTAAATTGTGAAATCTGATTGATATAAAAAAATTTCTCAATTACGCTATTTTCGCTTGGTCTTGTATATCAATTTAATGCATCCGCTGTTTGAACACTTTGTGACATTTAACTAAGAAAGATTTAAATTAATTAGCTTTTTAACAAATGTTATAAGGTTTTAAAACCTCAACAGGTAGAAGTTTCCTTTTAAGTAAAATCTGTTTTAGTTTATGGTTTGATTACTTTGTCATAATATGTTAGTCTAAAATATTTATTCCATTTCTGTTTATCATGCATTCTCCTCCAACAACAAGGTAATAACAAAGTTTATTAATGTTAATTCCAAACATAATCTTGCATTTGTATATTGATTTCTTGAATTTTGTGCCCATTATTGATCATTAATAGATGGGAGTTGGTTATTCATAGATCAATATTACAATAGTACAAAACCCTTCTTTGCATTTTATCTATTTTTCTTCAAAAATTTAGTCTCACATGTGAAATGTCATCAGAATGCATATTGATGCTTGAAAAGATTATCAGTGAATTAGGGATTATCAGGGTTGAGTTTACAAGATTAAGAACATACAAATACAAGCATTAAATACACTTACTTTTATCAAAACAAATTAGAACAAAAGTTCACTCATGATATGTTTAGTTTTTAACTCACAATTATTATTTTGACTAAAATAAGGTTTTTACTATTAATTCTTCTAATGACTAGTATTTTTTTTTCAGTTGATAAATGCTTCATTTGGTCCTCCACCATATGGCCATCGTATGGGCTGGGTCCCACGAAGGCAAGAGGTAAATATACTTTCATATACAATTTTAAATTTTATTTCTCCATGTAATTGAATTTTAAAAGTATTATAAGAAATATTCAAATGAATTTGTTTCGTTGAATAAAAATCTTGATTTTTATAGGATTTCAGTGATGGTGGGGCATTTCCAGAAATAATGGTTGCACAATTTCCTCTTGGAATGGGTAGAGAGCGAAGAGAAAACTCTAACGCTATTCCAGTTCAGATGGATGCTGAAGGAAGAATTAAGTTTGATAGCTTATTACGCCAGGGCCAGCCTAAAAACAAAATTATACATTCAAGATTTGAGGATCTTGTAGAGAAGCAAGTTAAAGCTGATGATGATCCTGACCTTGCAAGACCTGATGAAGAAAAGATGCAAGAGGTTCTATTATTTTTCAATTGTTGGTCTAAATCATTAGAGCAAAATAGCTGGCAAAAGAAATGCTCCAGCATATGGAAAAATTTTCCATGTTGAATTTGCTTACAAAAATGTTTCAACATAGTGATGAAAATGTTGTTTTGGCAAAAATTAAACAAGTTCACAATTTCAAAATTAATGGATATTAACATTTAAACAAAAACATCGTCATAGTTTATCCTCATTATATCTTTTGTTAACTCAAATTGTACACTGTTGTCACTTGTTAACTTAAATTGTACGCTGGTCATGGTTGCATTCTATTTGCCAGCAATTGATTAACAAAGTTTTAAATGTATATCTGAATAAATGATAGATGAATTAAATTTACATCTGAAACTATTCTTAATATATAATGATAAGTTTGGATAAGTTTATTGGACATTGTTTACTTTTTCATTTGATAAGATTTCATTTTTATAAAATTTTACTTTTTTTTTTCAGATTGCTGAAAAAACAAGGCAAGCATTGGAGCTCGAGGTTAATTCAAAAATAGCTGCAGCTCAACCAACACAAGTAGCTCAAAAAACTGCTCCAGCTCAATATATTAGGTATTAAGTAAATTAGGCATAATATAAATTAAGTATAGAATATATTAGGTATTATATGTTGGATGCAATTGCTTAGTGGATGTGCAGCATCATCTTTTCAATTAATAAAAGAATCTCTTTGGCTATTGATTTATCTGAATAATAAATGAATATTTTATCTTAAAAGATAACTTCTAACCTCATGCCATTCTTGGAAAGTTCTGTCTTTCTTTTGTTTAACATTAATACTAAAGTACAGTATTTTTTCAAGTGTACAATGGTATAATGCTAAAGATATAGTTTATTAGGGTCATTGTGATATTTGAGAAAAACAAACATATTTTAAATTAAACTCATAATTTAAAATATGTTTGTTTTTCTCAAATATCACAATGACCCTTATAAGCTATATCTTTAGCATTTTTTAAAGATTGATTTGCTAAATTCAATGTTGTTATTTTTTGTTTATAATAAATTATAATTGCTAACTAGGTTTAAGTTAGAGTTAACTTTTTTGTAGGTATACTCCGTCACAGGGTGGTGTTATGTTTAACTCAGGTGCAAAGCAACGTGTCATACGAATGGTAGAACAACAGAAAGATCCAATGGAACCTCCACGCTTTAAAACAAATACAAAAATTCCCCGAGGACCACCTTCCCCACCTGCCCCAGTTATGCACTCACCAACAAGAAAGACAAGTGTGAAAGAACAGCAAGAATGGAAGATTCCTCCATGTATATCAAATTGGAAAAATCCTAAAGTAATTTATTCATAATCTTTCCCAGTTTTTCATTAACTTTAAAGTTGTAAGGTGTTGTTAAATAACATTTATTTTATAAGCAATTATTAAATAACATTTATCAAGTAAGAAGTATCAAGTATAATGTAATGAAAAGTAAGCTTCATAAAGAAATAACAAGTATACTCTAAAATACAATGTTTGGTTTTTTTTTACATAAAGCTTTTTCAATTTGTATTTTTAAAAGTTTGTTTTCAAAAAAAAGTTAAATTTATAAGCTGGTTTTAAATCAATCATTGAAAAAGTGCTTGTAGTCCCAGTGTCTTCATCATATTTAGAAGATTAAAAAAAGTAAAAATTAAAGTTATTTAATGGTAATCTTTGATATATATATGTGACACTTATCTTTTGAATTGTTATTTCTACTTTTTTTTCTGTGGAAACTTTGTTTTTTCTAACACAATATTTTTTTCACCAGGGTTACACAATACCTTTAGACAAAAGATTAGCTGCTGATGGTAGAGGACTTCAAGATCCAACTATTAATGATAAATTTGCAAAACTTGCTGAATCATTATATATTGCTGACAGAAAAGCTCGAGAAGCAGTAGAAACAAGAGCAAACCTTGAAAGAAAACTTGCCCAGCAAGACCAATTGAAAAAAGAAACTAAGTTAAGAGAATTAGCTGAAAAAGCAAGACAGGAGAGATCTGGCTTACATTCAGGTATAAACTTATATTTTGATTTGTTTAAAGTGAAGGTTGAAAGTTTGATTAAACATCAAGGTTAATTGTGCACCAGGCTGAAAGGCATTTATCTACTTGGATTAGTCCAGTTTTTTTTATTTTATTTTAGGGAAGATAAAATGTTTTTAAAAATGTTACTGTAAAGTTTTTTTTTCTATATTAAGATTTTTATATAGTGTACTGCGAAATTTCCAACTATTAAATAAAATCCTCAACTATTAATTCAAAACACTAATATAATGAAAATTCCACTTTTTAAATGTAAAGTTAAAAACTGTTTAAAGTTTAATATTTTTACTTTAATATTTTTTCTCAAAAATTTCTTTCAGCATCAAAAAATTCTGATGAAGCTGAAAGAGATGCTGTTCGGAAAGAAAGACAGAGAGAGCGTGAAAGGGATAAGCGAATATCAAAAGCTGGTGCAGAGAAAAAGTGAGGTTTTTAACTATTTTCTAAATCTCTATCATTTATTGAATACATTAGCATTTACTGAATACATTAATAATTGTTTTAAACTAAAAAAATGAAATAATTCTTTGTTCTTTTTAATTGTTCATAAAAATGTTATTTTTTTGTGTTGATATCTAGATCAAAGAATATGCGAGACAAAGATAGAGATATTAGTGAAAAAATTGCTCTTGGTTTACCAAATGCTGGCGTATCCCAAGAAGCTTTATATGATCAGAGACTTTTTAATACTAATGAGGTTTATTATGTTTTACATTCAAAAATCTCACCAAAGTTCTTATTTTCTTAAGATAGCTATAACTTATGCACAAATTTGTTTGCTCAGGGTATGGACAGTGGTTTTGGGGAAGATGATAGTTACAATGTATATGACCAACCATGGCGAAAAACAGATGCTGTTTCTTCAATTTATAGACCTTCAAAAAATATAGATAAAGACTTATATGGAGATGATATTGAAAGTTTGATTAAAAGCTCCAAGCGGTACGAAATAGTTACACTTTATTTCATTTTTGTTTATTTTTGATAAGTTTAATATTAGCTAAAACATAGAAACAATTTTTAAAATTATCTTAATTAACTAAATTATATAATGTAAAATAAAAAGCAGCAACCAATCAAAATGACCATTCATAAAATCAATTTCAATTATTTAATTTTTTAGATTTACTGCTGATAAAGAATTTGCGGGTTCTGATCGTAATCAAATCAGGGATGGTCCAGTTCAGTTTGAAAAAGAAGAGGAAGACCCTTTTCAATTGGATAAATTTTTGCAAGATGCTAAGCGTGGTGGAAAACGCACAGATAAAACTGAAAAGTTAGTTTTGATATTTATAAGTTAGAGGCTTTTTATTCAATGCATAATAACAATTATTTTTATAAGTTGAGTGTTTTTATTTGTAAAGCAATTAATAGTTTTAAGGAAGTTAAATACTTGAAAATTTTGGAGTGAAATCTTTCTTAAAAATTATTTACATTCATGAATTTTTTAAAAAATATTATTTGTTTGTTTTTTTAATTTTAGAGACTACGACAAATCCTCCAAGCGTACCAAGCATTAAAATTTGCATAAAAATTTACTAGATGCTTGTTTTTAATCCATACAAAATATTGGAGAATGTTAAAGACCTTTGTAGTAAATAATGGTGTGAAATTTTAAAGACTGTTGTAAAAAATAATGGTTTGAAATTTTAAAGACTATTGTAAAAAATAATGGTGTGAAATTTTAAAGACTATTGTACCAAATAATAGTGTAAAATGTTAACTAATAATTATTTTGATTTTTTTTACTTTCTTATTTCATAACTTTTTTCTGTACTCTATATTCTAAATCTATATTTTTGGAGTGTCTTTATCACTCCACTTAAAAGTTGATTTTTGAAAAATTTGAAAAAGTTGATTTTTGAAAAATTTGAAAAAGTTGATTTTTGAAAAATTTGAAAAAGTTGATTTTTGAAAAATTTGAAAAAGTTGATTTTTGAAAAATTTGAAAAAAAAAGAAAAAATTCAGCCACTATATATATTCAATTTAGTTATTGCACTTACCTTTTTGTAAATGCAATAATTAAAATTCATTTACTTTCAGCTTTTGACTGTTGTTGCATACCAAATAATTGGTACAGTGCAAAATTATTGATAGTAAATTTAAGGTTTAACAATTAACATTATATATATTAACCACAAACTTGTTTTTCATTATACTTAGTCTTTGAATAGTGCAATAAAATATGTTCCATGGAGATGAAGAACAGCACGTTGAAAAAGATTCAGGACCTGGATTTGTTGGGATAAAGTTCTGCCAAGAATGGTGTGTTTAATTTTTTTTTTAGTGAAAATAAAAACTTTTTAATGTGAAATTTCTGAATAATTTTCTTTTACCCTCTGATATTTATAAAGTTTTTTCAAAAGCTCAGAAACTTAAGTGTAAAAAAAGTAGAATTAGCCTCTAGCTTATTTGCTGTTGTCAATCATCAACTTTTTTCTACCATCTATCATGCATTTTTTAGGATATTTATCAAGAAATTCAAGTTTTTAAAATTTTAAAAATTATATCAATTTTGTTACTTATTAAATCTTAAAATCAGATTTACATTTTTACTTTTATTTACTTGGTTTCTTTCATATCATTTGTTTACGACCTTTGCTTCTGAAAACTCTTCTCAATTTGCTTCTAAAAACTCTTCTCAATTTAAAGTGGCATCTATTAGCACAAATTTAGCACTTGTTTCACTTGGTGACCATATTTTGAATGCATAATTAGTTATGGTTAAATTCAATTCTATGCTGTGAACTTTGATTTATATTTTTAATTAAAAGCAATTAAATTGACAACAATTGGAATCCGCTAGTGTACTGTATCTAGAGTAGTTTTTAAAGAATCTACAATAATCAAATAAATTAATTGATTCAAAAATTTATCAATATTTCATTTGTTTTCACTAAAAAAATGCATAAGAAAGATGCCCAGTTTGTACTCACATTTGTTATGGTTCAACCTTTTTGGTAGGTTACAGTTATTGACACAATGTTAAGGTGCATTTGTTGGCACTGATGTTTTTGAATAAGTGGGTATAGTTGCCAGTTTTCAAGAATATATATATGGTCTGAAATCTGAAAAAATTGAAAATAAAACAGAAAATTAATTTTTTTTTTTAACTATGGATTAATTATCATTTAATGTCATATAAAAAAAACTGTCATCCTAATTAATGAACTGTTTTGTAACTTGCATCTATTTACCTATCATTCCAATAGGCAAAACTATCTATTCTTCAACTTGCCATTTATGAATTGATACTTTATGTAAACTCTGGCATAGGATACCAATCAGATGGCAATGTACAAACAATTTCAAGGAGACTTTTAAAGAGAGTTACATCCATTTCAAGAATTCTAACTATCTGTTCTTCTTTGCAAAAAAATTTAAGGTTTTACATGCAAAAAATTTATTTTTAGCAGATAAGCTACTAAAAGTGAAAAAAAGATGAATTTGATTTTGTCTAAAATTGACATTTTTTCTCTTTTTTCAGCATTTAAACCATTTGTATTTTGTATTTGCTCGCTTTTTATTTACATTCTTTTACTCCTTCATAAAATTTTGTAATCATCTTGGTAAAAAAAAAACAAAAACAAAATAAAATTGTTGCTTTTTAAATTTTTTGTATGAAAGTTCTTTGTTATATTGTAAAAAGAAATGAGTTAAATTTAAATGAAACTACTTTAGCAATAACATGCTGTATCCTAAAGAAGATAAAGAAAGAAAAATACTGAATTACAGTGTAAGTAATATTTGTTATACTTATGTATGTATGTATGTATGTATGTATGTATGTATGTATGTATGTATGTATGTATGTATGTATGTATGTATGTATGTATGTATGTATGTATGTATGTATGTATGTATGTATGTATGTATGTATGTATGTAGGGTATCCCAAAAAACTTTTTAAAAATGAATTTAAAGTCTTACCTTTCAGAAAGTTTGTTTGTGATCATATGATGCTATTTTATAATTAATTCATAAATCTGATTGGTTTGAATTTAAATTTCATAATTTAAGATGCTTTAGAGAAGCTCAAATTTCTATAACATCTTCAAAATGGCATGAAATGTACTAATTTTGTTTATGGTATTAACATATTTTGTTTATGGTATCTCTAATAAATTGTTCAATATATGTTTAACAAAATGGGAATAAATAAGTATGTAGAATCTACTAAATTATTTAAATATAAGCTTACCTATACTTGTATAGCAGACCTAAATTTTATAAAAACATCAAAATCAACACAATTAGTTTTATATCAGATCATACCATTTTCTCTTAATAAGTTTTATAATAGATCATACCATTTTCTAAGTTTTATATCAGATCATACCATTTTCTCTTAATAATAATAAAAAAAATAATATGCACAAATAAAAGCTGTAAGTGTAACTTAATTTTGTTTTTCCTAATTTTTGTGTAGTTTTAAAGCCAAAATTTTAATCAGTGTGCTATGATAATCCAATCTACATTTCTACAGCACTTTCACAGTTGCAATCAACAGTTATTGATTTTGCCTTAAGATTTGCAGCAGATATCATTTCTGAACTTCATCTTTTGTAATTATGGCAATGAATGTCTGGATCAATGCTCTGCCATGCTCTGCATAATTGTTTACACAAGCCAAGTTCTTTACAAAATCTTTGGCCTTCTTGAATGATAGGTTTTCAGGCCATTATTCAATGGGAACACCTAGGAAGCCATCATCAAGACCTGTAGTGTGAAAGAAAGTCATTTCTGCAAATCTTTGAGACAGTGACTTTAATAAATTTTTCACCTCAATCAGACTTGGCTGAAATCACCATGATTGAATGTAAACAGAAATAGCATGACTGCATGAATGTAAAGACAAATTGCAAATCTCTTAAGTCTCTTAAGTAAGTTCAAGTACAGTTTCATGTCATCATAAAGCTTCAGCGAGTAAAAGATAGATTATGGATTAAAGGATAAAGTATGATTAAAGGATAAACTATGATTAAAAGATATAAAGTATGATTAAAGGATAAACTATGGTTAAAGGATAAAGTTCACAGCAGAGAATTGAATTTAACCATAACTAATCATGCATTCAAAATATGGTCACCAAGTTAAACAAGTTTATGTGCTGCTAGGGATAGAACTCTCAGTTTTTTTGACACACTGATCAATGGAGTCTGACATGCTTATGGTTTATGGTGGTTTAATTTGGCCCATTTGTTATGGAGTTTTTTAAAGATGATAATATCTGGCCAGTAGAAAGCCATCCTAGGCAGACGCTAAAGGGATCTGCCAATGTCACCTCAAACATATGTTGCTGGCAAACCATCTACAGCAAGTTCTGCCTGATGACTTGAGAAGAAGCATGCTTCATTCATTCTGACTATGTTACAGGGTTTAGTATCAAAGCATCTACCAATGATGAGTGTCTCCAATAATCAAAAACCAAATCAGCAGTAACTTTACCTGTAGCAGAAATTTTAGTCAAATTATCAGAATTGAAAGTTGGTCAAACTTGTGGCTAATGTTACTAGTGTCATTAAGTAGACGTTTTCTATCCCAATGTACTAATGAGTTGAACATAAACCTACTTTGTTAACTACAAAAGCAAACCTGCATTTTTGTCAAGCAAATCATTTTTTTTTTAAAAAAAAAAAAAAATCTACTAGATTATG
Organism: Hydra viridissima; assembly: GCF_058129835.1. Classification (NCBI taxonomy): domain Eukaryota; kingdom Metazoa; phylum Cnidaria; class Hydrozoa; order Anthoathecata; family Hydridae; genus Hydra; species Hydra viridissima. The sequence continues at coordinate 5,483,427 of NW_028324303.1, forward strand.
TATAAATAACAACAGAGTGATAAAGAGTAGTATTACGTAAATAAGAAAGACATTCTGAATAACAATCAAATCATAAAGATGATTAAAAATGTTTATGGCATAAAAATTATGTCATAAAGATGATTAAAGATGTTTATGGCAAACAAGCTGGACTAATGTGGAATTACTCTAGAAGCATTGACAAAGATTTACAAAATCAAAAACTGTATTCTGAAAAACTTGATAAACTCTTTGAGACCAGCCATGCTAATGCCTATCAAATGATATCTAATGAAGAGAACTACAAACTTTTAATGTTGCAGCAAAATCTTGAATTAGCAGCATTGTTTGTGTAGACACTTTTTTTATGATTTGATTGTTATTCAAAATGTCTTTCTTATTTATGTTATGCTACTCTTTATCACTCAGTTATTATCTATAAATAATCTAGTAGATCTATGATGATTTATGCTTTAAACCAAACTTAAATATGGATTGTAAATTATATCAAACACTTACCAAGTTTTATTCCTACTACAGCTGTCATCCAAATCTATGATTAGTTATTCTAATTTTTAATGTCTGTAAGCATGACTTTTAGTAACTACATGGTCACATGATATGAAGCATTAGTATAATTACTGTAAAAATAATCAATTGATTTTACAAAGCAACATGGACATGATGCTGTATAAATTTAAAGATTTTCAGAGAACTTCTAAATAATCTTTAAACATTCTGATCTTCTTAAATTAGAATCAAATAATCACTTATAACCTTTTTGGAGGGTGAGACTGTCTTTTCCAAAAAATTTTTTGGTTATTTTTGGCAAAACCTTATGAATTAAATAGATGTAAGATTGTAAATTAGTGAGTTAAAAATCTAAAATTTTTGTTTTTATTTACAATAATTATACAAGTATAAACAATAGGTCGGACATAAAAATATTAGTATTTACTTAATGTTATATTGTAAATGATTTATTTTGTTAACAACAAAGTGAAATAAAAGTAATTAAACAATACTAAGAAATTAATTTTTAATCGCATGCCCTTGGTTTTTCACTACAGCTTTGCACCTATTTGGCATGGAATTAATCAGATTTTGATAACATTTTAAAGGAATGTTTTTTCAAGCATTCCAGACAATATTCCATAATTTTTGCTGTTTTTTGGTTTTTCACTATCAACAGCCTCTGTTAGATCTGTCTGAAGGTTTTCGATTTGACTGAGATCAGGTGACTATGCAGGCCAATCCATAACTACAATCCTATTCTCTACAAACCAACTTTTCACTCTGCAACTAGTATGCTTTGGATCATTATCCTGCATGCAAACCCATTTGAGTGGCATATCATCCTCTGCATAGGGTAACATGATGTTTTGTAATTCAATTGATACAGTAACTCCATCGATCTTATAGATTGGTCCTACACCATAATAAGAAAAACAACCCCAAATATTTATTTTTGTTCTTCTATGTTTAACAGTTTTTAGAGTGTATTCTGGTTTGTACAAAGAATTAGGTGGCCTCCTTACATATCCTACACATATTTGACCCAAATAAAACAATTTTGCTCTCATCAGACCACAAAATATTACACCATCTTGACGCAGGAAAATTTCATGGCTTTTTTTCAAAAAGGAAACTTTTCTTGACTTCTGGCAACTAATTTACATTTTACTAACCACCTACATAATGTTCTTAAACAAATGCTTAAATTTGAATTTTTAGTATGATGGGAAGCTATAAAAGGATCAGCAACAGCAGTATGTTTTATTAATCTGTCTTCAAGCTCAGTAATTTTTCTTTTTTAGTCTCTTTTTTCACCTATATTTTTTCATTTTAAAGCATTTCTAATCATTTGAGAACAACCTAATATCTCATGAATAAATGCATGTTTTTCCTTCTTGTTATAATCTTGTAATAAGATGTCTTTTTTCAGCACTGCAATCCATTGTTCAACTCAAAATTTCTATTTAAAAAACAAATTTATTCAATTATTTTATATATTTCATTAAATTAATACTAAAATTAATCTTACCTTTAATATTACCAAAAACAGCTGATATAAATATATTAATGAGAAACAACATGTTATTTTAACCAAGAAATCTAAATATGTTCATGGACTTCCCCAAAGTAAATTAAATATTGTTACCTACATTTTTTGCTTCCATTTCATTATTCAATGTTTGTGCTTTACCTAAATTTACTAATTTGTGTTTAAATTTAAATACACACACACACACACACACACACACACACACACACACACACACACACACATACATACACTTAACTGCAAAATTAATAAACCACTTATAAATTCCAATTATTATCATTTTTGTAATTGATAAATCCGGGCAATACATAATATTTTTCCATTTATTTGGAAAAATATTATGTATTGCCCGGATTTATCAATTACAAAAATGATAATAATGTTTATTGTTATGCCTTTTGTTGATTTAATTCCGTTTCCCTTATTTAATTTCAAAATTATAGCAGCTTTTCATAAGTAGCATGTTTTGCTGTAATTAAACTTCATTTCTAAAAGAAAAGTATGTATTTGTTTTAAATTGTTTTAACAGTAGAAAAGATAACTGTCATTTGAGCAATACATCTGTTTGCAATGCAGCATTCTAGATAAAATTTAAGTCGTGATAAATGTGTTGCAATTGTTACTTTTTTTTTAAGAATTAACAAAATCGCGAACTTGATAGAAGATTTAGAGTGTCTCATACAACAGTCGATAGGGTTCTACAAAGGTTTGTAGAGACCAATGATCACACTAAAAGACTTGGCCAAAGCTACCAATGTTGTGGCGGACCAATTTTTAATTCTTTGAACACTGAGAGAATGGTTCACTACTGCAGCAAGTCTCCAAATACAACTTGATGAGGTTCATGCAACTGCTGTTAGTCAAGATACCATAAGAAGAAGACTCCATAATTTACATTTATGACCTCGGCCACCAGCTACTGGTCCCAGATTTCTGTAGGCCACCAAAGAAACAGACTGGCTTTTGCAAGGAGGCATATGAATTGGGAAATACATGATTGGGGACAGGTCTTATTTATAGATGAGTCAAGGTTTTGCCTTGTAAGTTCTGATCGCAACCCAAGAGTGTACAGAAGACCAAATGAAAGATATCTCGCTGGTAACGTTCAAAAAACCACTTTATAAGGAGGTGGCTCATTGATGGTATGGGACTGAATATCTTTAACAACTCACACACAGCTTTTTGTTGTTGATGGTGGATGTCTGACTTCTCAACGATGCAGAGCAGACATTTTAGAACCTTTTGTGGTACCTTTTGCACCATATATTGATGGCGTGTTAGAAGCCAACATCCACCACCTAACAGCCTAGATGAGTTGCGACAAAGTCTTATCTGCATGTTGGAAGATTCCTCTCAAGAGATAATTAGATCTCTAATTAAAAGTATTCCATGGTGCTTTCAGACTGTAATAACATTAGGCTAGTTATTGATATGTGAAAAATGTATCAATTTAAGCTGTATTAGTGTGCATAACAATGAACCATATTTTTGGTGTTTTTTTTTTTTCACCATCCTTAGAGTCAATTTTGTTATCATCAAAGTGCTCATGTGTTCTACTCTTAATATGTTTGTCAAAATATATGATAATATTTAAGACAATTAAAATAAATCAAAATGTATAAGTGGTGCGTTAATTTTGCGGTTAAGTGCATATATATGTGTGTGTGTGTATATATATATGTGTGTGTGTATATATGTGTGTGTGTATATATATATATATATATATATATATATATACATACACACACACACATACACTCGGTTTTTAGTGTAGAAATTGCACCTACCAAGAACGTGCACAGAATTCTTGCATTTATGTTAACATGATTGTTCATGATGTCAAGTAAGAAAATCCTCAAATATTGTTTTAATTAATGCTAAAAGTTTTATAAAAGAAATACTGCAAACCTGTTCTCTATGTATTGGATATTGAAATTCATTTTATTTTTAAGTGTACAACTTTCATATGAATTAAGATTGTCTTTAATTTTTATTTTAGTGAATTATCACAGATTATTGGAGATGTTGTTACAGATCCCACTCTTCCTAAAACAACTGATCATCCATGTCCTAAGTATTTTTATTCAGAAAAATCTTTTTGTTTTAAATTTATAGCACTTTTTGTCTAACTTAAAATTAAATTTATAGCAGGTATGCACAAACAAAACTGACCAAATTTCCATGAAGGTATTGCATCAACTTAATTTGTTTTTTTATTCTTCAACAGGTGTGGCCACAATGAAGCTGTGTTCTTTCAATCACAGTCAAATAAAGCTGATGTAAATGTTTTAATTTTATTCTTCTTTTTAAATTTCTTAAGGATTCTATGTTGTTAAAATCGGCTTTATTATTAATTTGTAGCACATGCGTCTATACTATGTATGCTGTGGGATGAGCTGCCAGCATAAATGGTCTGAATAAGAAAACTGGAAGTAGAATTGCATGTTATCATCATGTCATATTGATAAATGAGAAGAAAATAAAGAAATTATTTTTTTATAGTCCTGGATAACAATAATGGGCTGAGTAGCAGTCAATTAAAAAATGCTATAATGAATGAAATCAACAGTTGTTTACAAATAAAAAAGGTCATTTAAAACATACCTTAATGTTGATTTTTTTAAAAAAGAATATGTTGTTTCATTTTAATTTCATTATTTACTTTTAATTTCAACAAAATAAATAAATGAATTGCAGTGTAAGAACTTGTAATTACTAAACTCTGTTGAATTATTTGCAAATTAGTAAATTAAGTACTATGTAATGGTGCTTTAAAATGTAATTAGTTGGATATTATATTTAAGTAGAAGTTATAAAGCATAAATATGTAAACATTTGTTGCTGTTGTTTTATTAGCTAAATAATAAAAAATGGGGAAAAATTATTATTGTGAATTTTGTGAACGCAGTTTTGCTGATATACTATCAATTCGAAAAAAGCATATTCAATCAACTCAACATCAAAGAATGCGTAAACTTCACTATGACTCATATAAAGGTTTGTTAGGTTATTAAAAGAACTTTAGATTGGTTGTGGTTTTAGTCTGGTTTCCATTTCTCAGAAAATTGTGTGAAAAGAAGTTGTGTGAAAAAAGTTGTTTGAAAAAAAGTTGTGAGAAATTGTACTTTGAGAGGTTATTAGAAAGAATTTTACTTTTCTTTTTTTTTTTTTTTTTTTTTTTTTTTTTATGTTTTAATTTTGTTTCTATTGTTAATACTGTGATATTAATTTTTAGTTTAATGTTATTTTTATTTAATATTAACATTGCTTTGTATTGCTCTTTTTTAATTTTTTGTTTATTTGTTCTTTAAATATTTTAGATGCTGCATCAATATTAAATATTAAATATTTTAGATGCTGCATCAATATTAAATGAAGAATCACAAAAAAACCCTTGTAATCGTTTTTTCCAGACTGGTATTTTTTTATGTTTATACATATTAAATATTGTTTTAAAATTTAGATAAAAAAAAGACGAAGATTTAAGTGAACTAGAAAATAATTTTTTCAGGGCATTGTGATTTTGGGGAGCATTGTCGGTTCTCTCATAAAGACATTACCTTCCTACAGCAGCAAGTTGAGCAAGGTAAAGAAATTTCCAAAAATTGGTATGTTTCAACAACAAAAATGATTTTAATGTGAATATTTTTTTGAAAATATTTTTAGAACGTGAGAAAACAAAACAAATTAATTGGGAAGAAATTGAAAAGTGGTTGGAAAAATGGAAGAAAAAGTTTCAACCTAAAGATCAATTACTAGAGACATATCATCTTCCACTTGGTTTTCCTCCCCCCAACCAACTTCCACCATCGTTGCAACCACCAATTGAAAGTATAAATTTAAAAAGAGTAGATTGGGGACAATGACTATTAACAATGCAGATAATTTATTTTGAAACTCTTTATAAATTTTTTATGTTAAAAAAAGTATATTCAACTTTGTTTTTTTTGTTGATTACATATCATTAAATTTGAGAAAAATTTGTGAATTTAAATGAAATAAATTTAAGTTCAAATAACAAAATGTTATGACAAATTTAAAAAAGTTCAGAAGAAACACGCGGGATTTATGAAATTGTTAATCCAAATAAAAAATCAAGTAGATGAACATATAGGCATTAGAAGAAGAATTTTTTTCTCTTATTACAATACCCATTTATCCCATTTTTAAATGGATCTAGAATTTGCCTACTATTTCATTTAAAAAAAAAATAATTTTTTTTTGAATTTTTAAAATGTCCTTTTTTATTAAAGTTTAAAAATAATTTTGTTTTTGGAAGTCTGAGGCTGTAACAATTTTTTTTGAAAATCTTAGCAGTGGGAATAACTTATTAGTGTGAACTACTACAGCCTTATTTGATATGTTGAGGTCAGTAAATTTTATTTACAATCAATGATTTTATAAATTTAAAAAATAATGCAATCTTTATTGTTGCTATTAGACATTAAAAAAAAACATCAGGTTTGGATTGTTTAAATTTCTGAATTGTTGTTTCTGAAATGTTTTCTTTGATTTTATCTATTTTTTTTTTATAGCTCTGATGAGTTGTTAGAATGTTGCTATCAAAAAGCAGTTTTACCTCAGACAGGAGGTCTGAAGGATTACGCACCAGATGGTAGTGTGCAGCAACAAGAGTCTTTAAAAATTGCCTTGCAACAATATCATAATGTTTTACATGAGCAGAGGATATGTAGAAAGTAATTTTTTTTTTTTTTTTTGCTTTAAAGTTATTCACTTTAAGATAACAGAATATTTTATGCTTAACCTGTCATCATCAGTTGAATAATAAATAAAATAACAGATACTTATGGCATAATATATTTAAATATACATAATTCTTGATATGGTCTAACATGGTTAAATATGCATAACTAATATGTTTAGTAGTTATCATATTGGTTAGAATATTAGCAAAGTAAAGTACTTTAACATTAATAATCTTGATAAAAAAATACCTATCATTTCATTGTTTAGAATGAATCTTACAGTTGCAAGTTGGGATAGCAGTCGTAATGTTGCTGTTGTGGAAACTATCAAAGTATTTATTGAAAAAAACGTTTTTTGAGAAATTTAAAAAGCCATTGAGAGTCTTTACTGCTGCTGTTCATCTGTAATATTTGTATCTAGGGCAATAGTTTCCGGAAACAAGGCTGGCAAACTAAAGAAGGAATTTTATTTAATGCTGAAGAAACGCTGTTTTTAGTTGACCAGGTCAGGTGTTCAAGTTTAAGTAAGACTTTTATATTGTAAAATGATGGTGCTTGTGTTTACACCTTGTTGATACCAAAACGTTACAATTTTTTTTTTAACATAGCATTTTTTTTTTTTTTTTTTTTTTGTTTTTTTAAGGGTGTACTTGAACTCAAGCAAAATGAAATTCCTTTGTCACTTCAAGCTGTAAGAAACATAATTTTATTTAGCAATCTTTAGAACATATCAGTTTAGGCTTCTAAATTTAGAACTACAAAATGGTAACTTTAAAATGGTAACTTTAATTTGTAGGATTTTTTATTATAAAGATTTTAAAGTTATTAAAACTCTTACTTCAATTCTGTTTTAAACATGTACGCATGGGGACAAATTTATGATTAGTATTAAATATGTTTAAAAATATTATTAAATAGTCTATTAATAATTTCTCTAAAAGAAGGTGTTTATTTTAAATTGTTTTTAAAGATTTAAAAAAGTGTTCTTTAAAATTCTTAAATATACATAAATATTCTAAAATATTTTTTTATACTCTTAAGTTTCTTAAAAATTCTTAAATATTCTTTACAAGCCATAAATAATATGCACCCTAACAAGTTATAATTGATCTACAATATAACAGGCCATTAATGATCTGCATCTTAAGGTAAAAATTGATCAAATTATTGCACTAAGATTTTACCAATTTATATCAAAATCTTTTTTTATAATGCTGACTCCACATAAAATGCACATTTTTAAACTCAAGGTTTTTAAAGTTGTCCACACATTCTGATATTTGCAATATCCAAATAAAAAGGGTTTTGAGGGAATGCTGTATCTGGCCAACATTCAACGTACTGACATAATATTATATTTCTTACAGGTATTTATGCTTATTCTTCCCACATTACCATCTTTTGAGTATTATCAGGTATTCTTCTGCTTCTTCATTCTACAGATCAGCGCTCAGAGTATGTGATACCCCTATTTTTTTCTAATATATTTTTTTAAAATTTCATTTAGGCATATGCTTATCTTTGCAGGCTGGGTTTTATTGTTCGAAGATATCGTACCATGTAAGTACCTTATTAAGATTTATTCATGAATGTTTTCAAAAAGTTTCCATGAAAATTTATTTGCAGTTTTTTTTTTTTTCCCTTTCTCGTGGATTGTTAGACAACTCAAAAAAGTTAAATTATTTTAATACCTAATTTTATCTTTAGAATATTGTAATGAAGTTGTTTATTTACGAAAGAAAAAAAAATTCATTCCGATATTCATTGTCATAAAGATTCTAAGATTATTTTTTTTATCCTTAGTGTTGATTGCATCAGTTTATAGTTTTCAACAAAGAACTTTTTTTACATTTGGATCGTCGCTTGTTTTCAAATTATTTCTTTAATGGCTATAATAAATTTTAAAATTCCTCTTGTGAAAAATTAGAGCTAACTCTCTCGATGATTGTCCTTGGGGAAGAAACCCACCGTCTCCAAAACAGCTTTACGAAGAACTTGTTACTGAAGATTTGCAACAGCTGAAAAACGGTTATATGCAAAGCCTGTGGACAGATGACAGTATTCAGCCCCTAATAAAACCATGCGAAGCAAAAAGCACAGGTAAGTTGATTAAACTATTCTTGATTTTTAAATTGCTTCTCGATTGTATTTGTTGTATTTATTGCTGTTGTTAATAATAAATCTATTGCTATCTTAATTATCAGTTAAGAAAGTAATCATGTCTGAAAACCATTGTAAAAATGAATCTTTAAACGATTTGCAAAGTTTCTTTTAGCTGTTTACTTAAAAATTTAGTTACTGTGAGTTTCAGAAGCCCTCGTTTTATGCACTATTAAGATCGCAATTCATTCCATATCTTTGATCTATTCTGCGAACCGTAGAACAATCTCTTATATCCTGAGCACTAGCTGCCATACCTCGCTTGCAAATAATATAAATAATATCTTGTTTCCATTTTAAAAGTTTTTCTTGTGCTTAAAAAAAGCACTTAGCGGAAAACACAATGACTTAGTATTCTACCTTTTTTTTTACTTAGATGCTCATTATTTTGTTGTATAGCTTAGGTTTCTTGAGCATACTTAGTTATGTTATATCATACATTAAAAATTGCTTTGTAAAAGCAACAGAGGTTTAAACATTCTTTATATTGATGACTCGTTGTTTTATTTAGCTGCCATTCTCTCTAAGATAAAAGTGATTGAAACTTTGCGGTTGACAGATGCTTCGAAGAACTTTTCTGAAGATACTAACTTTAAACTTCACTTCGACGTGTTCAACTCGAAAGAAAAGAAAAAGTCTGAACTTCTAATTCCTTCCTTTAGAATCGTTGTTTGCAAGTATGCCTTTTCTTTTTCTTTTCTTTTGTTAACGTCAGCGAATTTCTAGCTGTGCGTAAGTAGTTTTATTTTTAATTTACTTTACAAGTCACAAAACTTAAAAGGAAAAAATTACTTAAAAAGAAAAATGTTTTTGGATTTTCACAGGTTTAAATCAAAAGAGTGCATTTGTATTTGATAATTCAAAACAATATTATGTTCAGCGTAGATTTCACTCATTTTATTGCAGATTTTTTGGTTGTTTTTTTCCGCTCTTTTGTAAAGAATCCGTTTTTGACAGTTTGAACTTCACTGACGATAACTATTATAAAATTTGTTTTTTTGTAATAGGAACGATATAATTTCATTTAATTTTTTTCTTTCTCTCAATTTTTTTAGATATGATGACCCTCCTCCATCTTTAAAAGAAATATCAGCTTTAACAAGTCAATCAAATGGCGTCCCCATAAAACTTGCCGTTATAAAGCACGGTACTGTTACATTTTACGGTTGTTTTGGGGTTAACCTTCCAACTTTAGTCACCGTTTGAGAAGGACAGTTTTTGTTCTTCTAATTCCTGAAACAACTGTTTGTGATGAAGACGTGTCTGTGATTGGTTTTTGTTTTTTTCTGTTTGAAGAATTTATAAACATGTAGACAAATTTATAAATTAATGATGTCATCAAAATGCCGACTGCACTAGTAGAACAGTTTAGTCGGCCCAGTATAACTTGTATTTGTAAGTTAAATATCGTTCAACTGAGATAAAAAATAAAATTTGTATTTAGAAGCTAAATTTCGTTTAACAGAAATAAAAATGATTTTTTTATTGTTTGTTTCTGGATAATAATTTGAACTTCCGACCGAAAAAAGTTTTTTCGATGGATCTTGCTTCAGGGGCGTGTGGCCCTTGACAAAAGGACGAAAACTCGTCTAGAGCCCTTTCAATAAGTTAAACTTGGATCATAAAAAATATCCATTTATCTTAATGGCCTCTTGCTAAATCATATTGATTACAGTACATGTGGCAGTTTTGGTTCGTGTTTAGTCGCTTTTTCATTTCAAGCTTCATAGCTATGCTGTGGTAAAATAAATTGCTGACTTTAAAAATCTTCCGTTTAATTTAAAAAGTTTATGCTCTAAAAATTCTAATTTTAGTAATCAATAGTCTTTATTTTTGATTCTATGACGTATTTCGATTGCTCAATTCTGAGTAGTAGCTTTGCATCATTTGTAAAATTAAATTCTTGATAAAAACACATTCAAAGTCCATTTCCTACAAAACATGGACTTTAAAAGTTTTAAAAATAAGCTATGCGTACTAAATACCATGGATACAAACAGAGACAAAATTCTGGCTCGTTTTTCAAAAACATACAAATTTGTTATCGTTACGCGGAAGATTTGTTAAAACTCGTTATACTTCAGTAATTTAGTAGTTTTTAAATGTAAGGGAAAAAAAGTGAGTAGATTGTAAAAAGGTCTAGTGTTTAATGATCTGGCTCAAGTGAAATCCGAATTTAACTGAAAAGAAAAAACGTTTTTCCTGAAGTTGGATAAAGGATGGCAAAAGGAGTTTCAGGCGTTTTACAGTAGTTTCAACATTTCGTTGAAGTTCCCTATACAATCCTTAACAAGGAAATAACATGTATAACATAAAGAAAATTTCATAACAAGCGTTTCATTTAACTTTCATAACAAACGCATTTTTCAAAAGAACATTGCATTTCCTTGTTAAGGATTGTTTCAAAGATACTTGTAGTGGGTATCGTGTAAATCATTAAAAATTTTGAAAGTGAGATTATCATAAATGGATCTTCACCGCAATAAAAGCAGTTTTTTTGTTGAATGTTGAAGTAGCGACTTTAACATTCAGTGACCAAAAAATTTTTATTAAGGGAAACTCTCTTTAACTAAGAGACCAAGTTAACTTTTCGATTGACTATAAATTCTATTGAGAGTATAAAGAGCTCAAAAAATATCGAGGGATCAGATCAGAGCTTTATTTTTGGAGATGAACTGCAAGGGAAAGCAGACTAAAGTAAATCCGAAAACAAAAATGATGAGAAGATCAATAGTTTGATAGTCTTACAGAAGAGGTTGCCGGAAAGACTGAGCAAACAGAAGAAACAAAACAAAAAAAGAACCGTGTAAAGAGTTTTGTAGTAAAAAAGATCGTTACCATTGACGGGTAGGAGCGGTCAGCAGTAAATCGTTTTTACTCACGGTTATTTTCACTAATTAACAGATTAGTAACGATAAGCGACATTGTAACGAACAGGACCGATTAGTTGATGATTGTGACCGGTTAAAAATGATCAACGGATTAATTGGATAAAAATTTATTATACACCCGCGATCCCTCGTTACGTGGACAACACGTACTTTGCATCGGGACTCATCTGAATAATTAAAGATCTTAATAATAATAATAAAAAAACGTTTTGTACCAAAATTCTGTTAAGTTTACTTTAATATATGTACAGAGAATTTTTTAAAACCACAATTTTATTTATTTCAATTTAGATTGGCAATAAAAAATAAATTATTTGATAACATAAGAATATTTCAAAATAAAAAATAATAATAATAAAAGACGGAAAGAAAAGGTTTCAACAAATAGTTGCATAGTGTCATTTTATAGTCAACAAAGACTTCAGAAAATACCACGTGACGAAAACTTACCGTTTAATGTGCAATAAGCAACTTTAAATTTTACTTAAGACACATTCTATCTGGTGAAAATTTGGTGAGAATTGAAATAATCGCCTGGACATATATATATAACATATAAATCACCGAAATAAAGCAAAACAAAAACAGAATCTAAGTATAACATTCAAAGAATTATGCTCATCAATAAATATATTTTTTAAAAATAATTTCAAATGCACTCTAATTTATGTATTTCTAAGATTTTCACTGCAAAAGAATTATATTTTAAAAAAACTCCAATTTTAAAACCTTTAGCCATAAATAAGACGTGTAAGCATTAAAACGCAATGTAAAAATTTGTTAATTGTGCAATGCGCACATCATAGTATAAAAAACGAATTTGAAAACTGTATATGCAAATAGAAATTAAATTTTGGATTATTTTGTACACAGGTAGAAAACGAAATAAAAGAATATAACAAACATCAATTTAACAATTGCAAGTCTCACTGTCTGGTTTACTAGGTTGATTTTTTCGCAGTGAAGCATTGCCATATTGAATCCCAGATCCCATCCGTTCTGGATCCAATTCTCCTAAAACATCCCAAAATTTGATAGGATACAAAGATAAAAAATAGTAGAATGAAGAGACATATTGGTTACTTTTATGTTACCTGCATCAATTTTGGTAAGAATTGACCTTGAACACTTCAAAAATGCTTCTTCTACGTTTTCGCCTGTGGCTGCGCTTGTTTCCAAAAACATTAGTTCTATTTTCAAAATATCATAAGTAAATTATACATAATACTTAAAAAATTACTTATAACAGATTTTATTATTTGTACCATTTTCTTGTGCAAATCGACTTGCTTCCAAAAAGGTCACTTCTCTATCAGCCTCTAAATCTTTCTTATTTCCCAGTAAAATGATAACAATATTAGGGCTAGCAAGTGTTCTGGCATCAGTAAGCCATGTTGTAAGTGTGTTGTACGTTTCACGACTATAACAAAAAAGGAGCAATAAAACTAAAGACAAACCACAAAATACAAATCCCAAAGTTTTTTAAGAAAACTTAACTTAAGAGATCAGGAAAATGCTGAATATTTCTATTATGTGCAAATACGAAGGTTACAACTTAGAGTAGGGTAAATATAGACAAAAGAAAAAAAGATTTTTAAAAATACAACACATTAAAAAATTTTAATCCTAATGTTTGAAGAGAAGAACCTATTAAATTAGTTTCAACTAACTTTATATTGAATAAATTTGAATTAAAAATCATGCAATTGCAAAATCCATTTTAAATATTTTTATCTGCCTTTGATTTTCACTTTTGGTGGAGATCTTTGTAATTCTGGTGGTGAAATAAGCTATTAATTGGAAACTAAGAATTATTAACATTTAAATGAAAAAGATAATTAAAATACCTTGTGATGTCATAGACAAGAAGGGCACCTGCAGCACCTCTATAGTAGCTTCTTGTAACTGATCTAAAAGAGATCAAAAGAAAAATTTTTCCTACATGAATAACTTTGATAAAATAATTTTATTTCCTTATGATCATCAAATAATCACACCTGAATCTCTCCTGTCCAGCAGTATCCCAAATCTGTAGCTTGACACTTTTACCACCAATATTAACAATTTTAGAACCAAATTCTACTCCTATAGTATGATGAGCATCCTGTTTGACTAAGAGCAAAAACACATGCTTTATGTCTTACTCATATACAAAAAAATAAACAATTTGTATTGTTTTGTAAACACTCATACATCTTTTATTAGTTTGCAAAATTCACATGCACTGACACAGCAGCACTGAAAAAATCACTTATACTAAAGTTGTGAAATAAACATTAAAAAGTCTAACATTTATTTTCCATAAACTGATGCAAGATGCAAGATTTTCCTACACCAGCACTTCCAATGATAAGGTACTTGAATAAATAATCTACAAAAAATATTATGAAAGTTAAAATTTTTTATATTTCTTAAGAACCTGGGTTTTCCTCATTAAAAATAGAAAATGAGTTACTAGGATAAAAATTTATTTTATTTGTTGCTCAAATCATCAAGCATTTCTATGCAATTTCCACTTGTTATGTCTAAATGATTAAAAATGTCTAAATTATATAAAATATCTAAACTCAAAGTCATCAGTTTTGCTTGTTCTCAATGTGAAGAGTATATTCTTCCAACAGAGATTCAGTCATGAATTTGATTTCCTTAGTATTAACTGGGTTGATTATTTATCTAATAAAGAGGATTACTATGACACTGTATTGTATGGATTGGACACCTCAATTGACTAAACTAAATCGCATTGAGTTGTTGTGTGATAATCTAATGATGAACTACATGTGCAAATGAACAAAACTGTGCAAAGGGTCATTTGTCCTAAAAATAAAGTTTGAAGCTGCAGAAAAACAATTTTGTGTGGTTGTGTAATTTCTATATCTGTTTTACTAATGGCTAATCAAAGTATTTAAAATGATACTTTCAAATCTAAAAAATACTTTTTTTTTTCATAAATTGCAATTTTTCAATAAGAAATAAAATTTAAAAACCTACAAAAAACCTACAAACGATAAAAGAAATTTTGACTTTGAAATGAAACGAAATTTTAACAATAAAATATTTAAAAGGAACTCAAAGAGAAAAATACTATTTTGAAGAAGTTTAAATACTTAAAACAGTAAAATAATTTACTAATTAACAAATATCTGATTAAAAAAAAAAAAATCAACACTTTAACTGAATATAAGTGATGTTGTAACTTTGCATTTTCTTCTAAAAGTATTATTTCTATTAAGAAAACTATTTAACAAATTATTTAGTCAATTATATATGCAATCCTTATTTTACCGTATGTTTCACTCATTTTCAGCCCAAGCCTTGTTGATACTTTAACGAATCAGGAATCTTCACTTTTTTACTTATAACTGAGACCTAAAAAACTACAACATAAGAGAACTTAAAAACCCATTTAAAAAAACTATAGATGATTAGAAATGAGATTAAATTAGTGATTTTAAATTTTGGGTATTTCCACTAAAGCTGGGTGTAAAAATAAAAAAATATTTTTATTGTACAAAAAACTTGCAATACATAAGTGATTGTTTATTCCAGATTACATTAAATGAGAAACTTCTATTATCTTCATACTCGCAAAAAAAACATGGTTAAAAAAAAAGCTTTTTAATGCTTATGGTTATAGTAATACCATATAGGTAATATTTTATATAATAATGCAAAATATATATATTTAAAAAAAAAAAGCATAAAACTGGAAATGAAAAAAATTAAAAAGATGCAAAAGTAACTAACTTATCAGCCTCTAAGATAATTACACTGTGATATATACTATTAAACATAAACATGTTTGTATAAACATTTGTGTGTGTGTGTGTGTGTGTGTGTGTGTGTGTGTGTGTGTGTGTGTGTGTGTGTGTGTGTGTGTGTGTGTGTGTATGTGTATATATATATATATATATATATATATATATATATATATATATATATATATATATATATATATATATATATATATACATACGTAAAACATACAGTTATGGTTTTGCCCTTATAATTAACTCAACTGGGTTATGATACTTATTTAGTTTTTGCAATTTAAAATTTTTGTTTAACAAATTTAAACAAATAAATTATCAAATTTGTTGAGTTAATTACATTGAGCTTAATTCTTATACCTATGTTAATCCTATACATACATATATATGTGTATTCTTACAGCGCCGAGGTATAGGTAAAAGTAGTATTAGATTTAGAGGTTAAAGCTTCCTCGTTCTTTTAAAAGGGTAGATCGATCAAAAAGTCGATCTTTTTGAACTTTTTTAATACTGAAGTTTCTCTAAATGTCAAAGTAAATGGCTCAAGTTTTAATCAATTGATTATTTGCACCAACCATCACTTTGTGAAGCTCACAAGATCGGCAACTAACGTGCAACAAATAATTTGCTAAATAAATAACAATAAATGTACCTCGGTCTTGAAATAACTAACAGCTTCAATTTATTAAAACCCGGAACGTGTCATGAGTCAAAATAAACTTTCTATTTTACATTAAGTATACATTTTTATGAATCCTATAGATCAAGCTATAACAAGAAGCTTGCAAAAAAAAAAAAAAAATTCTAAAAATATATAAAAACATTTCAAACGTTTTGAAATTATTTTTAAGTCCCATTCTTGTCTCTTGAATATTAATATAGCTCGTTAAATTTATACCTTAAGGAGCATTATGAAAAATTGTTTTTTGTATAGCTTTTTTATTACAGATTTGGATTTTTGCATTTGCGTAGGTGAAAAATATAAGAATCAAAAAAACATCTTCTTAAACAAAATAACAGTATTAGCCTGACAAAGAAATATTTTTTTTAAAACGAGATTATTAATTTAACGATGTTAAGCTTGGTTACTATGTTTCAAAGTGTAAACGATCAAGCAAAAAACTTTTAAAGAGTAACGTGACGTTTCATTTACGTTTTTGACAACCAAAATCACTTTGGAACTAAAAACGCTTTTTAATTTTTGGACAATGAGCGCTCAATCGCGTTATAAAATTATCAACGACCTCGCTTAAGCAGATATTTTAATGAGAATATAAGAAATCAAATTTTTGTTTCAAGTCGAGTGCGAAATAAACCTGAGTTTGAATAGACATTTCTCTAATTCGATTGCGCAACTAATTTCTCAGCTTGAAAAAGAGGTCAGTAAGGACAAAAATGTAAACAAATAGCGGCAAACTATTTTTTCTTTTTCAAAATTTTGGTAGCTAAAAATATTATTTTTTAGCTGGTCGTTTATTATTTATAAAGTTTTATATTCTTCAAGCAAGCTTCTGTAGCTTTCATGACATACTTCTATTTTTTTTTCTATGATTGTTTTTTCGGATGAAAAAAGTTTACAATTTTCACAATCTACGTTTTTGGTAGAATCGATTATTGTATGAGTTTCATTATCAATATTAGTTGTAAACTCTGGATATTTCAACATTTTGCATGGAGATTTTCTAGGTAACTTATCTTGTGGTGTCTTGAATGAAAAAATGCTGGAACTTCATTCCTTGATTTTAAAGTTTTTTTTACCGCATCCTGAACTAACTTTTATTTCCTCAGGCCTAAAATGAAATTCACACACTTTCGTATGTTTCATTACTTCAAATTAATCAGCACCTCCTTTACGTTTATATTTAATTATTTCGCTACACCAAGCTCTGTAAACATCAAGTTTTTTTTTTCTTAATTGGGAAAGAAAATAGAGCAATGTTAGTCTTTTCCATATTGTTATTATAAAACGAACTTTCGCACAGTGGAATACAGCAATACATCCCTCTTCCACCTTTTTTCACTTCGTTTGGTCTGAAAATGCTTGAGCTGGAATGAGACATCTTTTGGAGCGAAATTATATTTTTAATTTTATAATTTCGAGAGTTTTTATCTGTTTACATTTTTGTCCTTACTGGCCTCTTTTTCAAGTTGAGAAATTAGTTGCGCAATCGAATGAGAGAAATGTCTATTCCCGAGAGTCGTATTTTAAATAACTAATAATTTAGTATAAAATAGTTAACATAAAATAGTATACGTAATAACGCAAAATAATTTACAGTTGATGAAAAAACAAAAACAAAAAAAAAACGATAAACTTTTTTTGATTGGATTTATTTTCAAAACTCAAAATAAGCTTAATGAATAGTTTACATCAGTCCACCTTGAACACACAGTTTTCAGATCAAAAATCTGATTGGTTATAATTGAATTTCGGCTTATCGAGCTTATCAATACCAAAGGAGGTTTGAATTCAGTACGGTCTCGTAGACGCCCTCTAAAATAGGTGTTTACGAGTAAAATATACCTTTCACAAATACGAAGTGCTAATGGCTTTTCATTTGCAGGAGCTTTCCGTTAATTTCTTACGTAATTTGCGTTTTAAAAATTTTTACCAGCCGACTTAGTTTACAAATTGATCTGAAAGAATAAAATAGTCATAAATCCAAATAAATTTATGAAGTCACGAGAAATAATTCAAATAATTACATGAAAAGAAAAAAAGAAAAGAAATGATTTTTACTTTCTCAGCGATTCTTAAAAAAAGTTTAAGAAAATAAAGAAATTAAAAAAATAAA
The DNA here is from genome assembly GCF_058129835.1 of Hydra viridissima. NCBI lineage: Eukaryota > Metazoa > Cnidaria > Hydrozoa > Anthoathecata > Hydridae > Hydra > Hydra viridissima. The sequence goes on from NW_028324303.1 coordinate 5,501,793, forward strand.
GAATTTGTTAATGATTTTTTTGATAAAAAATTGATATCAGTTTAACAAAAACCACTTTCACTTTTAAAAAATCTCTCCGGAATAAAATAGCTTTCTTGCCCCCCATTTAATGCATCTCCCAGTTCTTTTGCAAAAGCGCTTAATATTGTTGTCGTTTAAATGAGAAAGCGTCAAAATAGACATTTCTCTAATTCGATTGCGCAACTAATTTCTCAGCTTGAAAAAGAGGCCAGTAAGGACAAAAATGTAAACAGATTAAAACTCTTTCTCGAAGTGATCTGTTTCAAGATACCTTATTATATGGTCAAATTTTATATATCTTAAACTTGGTGCTATACCAATTTGGCCAAATTTAGATCAACTTAAACATAATATGCCAAAATGCTTTAAAGAGACATATCCTCAAACGAAAGTTATTATTGACTGTACTGAGTTGCTTTGTCAAAGATCTTCCAGCCTAACGATTCAAAGAAGTCTGTTTTCACATAATAAGCATCACGTAACCTATAAAGGATTAGTTGGAATTGCTCCTTCTGGTGCAGTAACATTTGTTAGTGAACTATTTGTTGGCTCTATTTCTGATATTGAAATAGTTAAGCAATCAGGACTTTTGCAAAAAGAGCTATGGGAGAGTGGTGATTCTATAATGGCTGATAGGGGTTTTTTAATTAATGATCTGCTTAAGCCTTTAGGTGTAACACTGAATATTCCAGCCTTTTTAAATGGGAGAGATCAGCTATCATATGAAGAGGTTATAGAAAGTCAAACAATAGCAGCTTTAAGAATTCATGTAGAATGTGCCATACAACGAATTAAGAAAAATAAACAAATACGAAATGAAATACCTCTTGTTTTATATGGATCAATTAATCAAATTTGGACTGTAAGCTGTTTATTGTGTAACTTTATGGATCCTCTTATAAAACAGTAAAAATGTAAGATATGTAATATTTATTACTGAGAAACATAGAATGATAAAATATATTTTTTATAAAAATCGCTTAACTTATCGATAACATCTAAAAAATAAAATTCATCAAAATCAACATTTACAATAATAATTCCTTTATAAACATAAACTATGAACAAACAATGAGTTAGTCCAGATAAACCCAGGGCCATTTGGACTTGTGTATAATAGCCAAATAAGTGATCCTTCTTTAGAAATAATTCTCCTGTAGGTAATGAACCAATATAAAATGTTTCTTCCTTAACTAAATCATTAGGATTTTCATTTCTTTTTGTGTAAGGACACTTAATTTCAATTAAACATGGCTTTGAATAAATTAAAACAAGTCCATCTGGACTTGCACCTAGCCAAGGGATGCATGGTTGAACTAATAACCCAGTCTCAAGTATTTTGATATTTTGGTTTAATCGATAAAGCATTACATTTTAAAATTTTTCTTTTGCAATGTCTTCATTAATATTACCGTGATTTAGCATTTCTTTAACATTGTTGGATTTTTTAATGTCTTCTGTAAGTTGTTTTATCAAAAATTCAAAGTTACTTTTCCTAATATAAATCTTATGTGCATTTGATGATGTTATTCTATATTTTCTCTCCTTAGACCATTGTGCACATTGCCTTTGTTTTACAGTTTTTTTTTTGTAATGATATACTTTCTTCTTGTGAGACAATTATTTTTTTCATAAACTCCATTTCTTTTGGGGAATAATTCCATGTATCAGGTATATCTAAAAATTTACTAGGTAAGGTAAGGTTAGAAGTTATAACAGATTCGCATTCAACATTTTGACATAAGTGTGATAAAACAATAAAATTTCGTTCAACTGGTAAAAGTTGATATGAAAGTGGGGATCCTAAACACTGCATGCCAAATTTTGTGATTTCTGAATCAATGAGAATTTTATTTGGTATAATATGAGCATAGCCAATATTTGGATTAATTTTTTTAAAATTATTCTGTAGCTTCATTACAGCATTTAAGTTGTCTATAAAATTGAAGTTACATCTTGCCTCATATACTGTTGGGTTAATCCCTTTTTATAAAGTTAGCATGAAGTACGTTTTTCATTACAGGATATATTTTTTTCTGTTTCTCACCAGGCACTCCCCATTTTCTTAAAGTACTTGTGCAAGCGATTTCAGAAGGAACAACTTTAAAAGAATTTAATGAGTAATCTGCCAACTCTAACAGTAAACCCATAATGTGATTGCAATAACCACTTAACCCAGCTGGGCAACTGCAAGAAGCCTTATCAACTTGACTATTTTTGCGATTTATGTATATTTGCATTTTACGAATCATTTTTTTCATACTTGCTCGACAGGTACATTTTGCAATGAAGTGTTTGAGTGTTCGTGTTGTAAATAAGCTGTCTGTAGAAATGTAACGTTCTTGCTTAAATTTCAGTCCTCTTTCTAACGTTTTTTTATAGTTTTTCTTTTTAATTTACCGCATTTGTTCATATGATTATCAATTTCACGTCTGGTGAACACTGGGAGAAACTCAAGAGATTTTCCCCAGCACATATCTTCTTTTAACGATACATCTTTTTTTGAATTTAATTCTATCTTCAGATCTCTATTTATATCATCTAATATTAGATTTTGAATTTTTTTATCTTTAAAGCAGTCACTATTAAATCCATTCATTTTTTATTGGACAAGTAATTTATTAAGAATTATCCTTTAAATTGTTTGCAGCTATTTTGTTTACATTTTTGTCCTTACTGGCCTCTTTTTCAAGCTGAGAAATTAGTTGCGCAATCGAATTAGAGAAATGTCTATTCATATTTTTCAAATACATGTTATATTAGAAGAAATATAAATATTTTTCGTTATCGTTTTAATTCATTCGGAGACAAAATAAAATATACTAAAATGTTGATACAAAAGAAATTAACGAAACTCTCAAAACAGAATAAAATATCAAATGCGTCATACATTTACAATTACATCAATGCACATGTATAACTGGCTGAAGCTATTGAATTAGTTGCAACAATTAGAAAACATCCAAAAAATAGTTAAAAGCTTTTTATTAAATCAAACATAAAATATGGAAGCAAACAGAATAACTTCGCTCTGCGTCATTCAAAAAGCTGTAAAAGCTGATGGAAAAAGAAAAAAAAAAAGGAGAGAGACTTGTTAGAGGTAAACACCTAGAGAACTGATAAAAAGGCGAAAAAGCAGGAGCCAATTGATTTTTAAAGAATTGTAGTTGAAAAGTTTCTTGTCTTCTAAATATTAGAAATAATAGTTTTTTAAAAAAAAAGGATTGAAAAAACGAACTTTAAATACCGTAAAAGTGTTTTACTTTGCACAAAGATTTGACTTGATTTGTATTTTTCAAAAAAAAAGTTTGCTTTAAACTTCAATTATACTGATGTAAACTTGCAAATCATTTATTTAGGATATCTAAATTCTATTTTAATTTTTAAATTTGTTTTTACAAAATAAGACGAAGGTTTTGAAAATTGTTTAAAAAATGTGCAAAGTTATCAACAAAATTAGAATAGCTTTATGAAATGGGATTGGTGCAAAGTAGTCTCTTTCTTTTTTTTACTTTTTGAAGGACTAAACACAAAAAGAATACTGAATACAACCTTATTAAAAACAAAAAAACACACAAAAAGTTCTTTCTTATGTTGTAAACCTGAGCGAAAGGAATTAAAGACCTTTTTTTAAATAAAAAATCAAAGTTAACAAAACAGAGTTTAACAGCCCCATTAAAAATCTAATTCAGGGACAATATCATTTTCTTCCCAGCCTTCAATAGTGTTTGGAGAGATGTGAGAGGATTAGTTATAGGTTAACAGAACTTTAGTTCCTAACTGCTTTTTTAAAGAAGGTAAAACTATAAAAAAAAAACTATTCTTCAAAAGCTACTGTATAAAGCCATCCACTTTTAGTGCTTAGATATCTGGTTCTTTTAGGACCGCCTACAGACTAAGTTGGCTACAAACTAGTAGCCTTATGAAGAACAAAAGGTGTTAAAATTTCACCTGCTGAATTACCTAAGATCATTATGAAAATACTTGTTTAGGAAGTGCTTCTTTTATTTGTGGAGTATTTACTGTCATTTTTTTACCAAGCATTTCTTTGAGCCACGATCAAGTAATCAGCTAGATTTGTTTCGTCATAGTTGTATATGGTGCCTGGTGGATCTTTTTGTTTGGTTTTGTAAGATTTTTATTATATTCTTTTAGAAATTCTTGATTAGCGTTTGCTCATGATTTTCTTGTGTTTGACACAAACTTATTTGTTAGCTCTAGATGTACTTGTAAAAATGACTTGATTAAATCAGGCCCAAGAAAGACTTTATATTCTTTTACTATTCCAGCAGAACTATAGAGAAAAATGTCCATAATATAACGTAAGTTTTATTTACCAATAGGAAATTCAAAATGACTTAATTGAATGGTACATTTGACAAAGGCAGTCTCCTTTGGAAATTTGGAAAAGTAATACGGTTTATCAGGTTTTAAATCAAGTTTTCCTTTCAATTTGTAACAAAATATTCTTTGACTAATATCGTACTTTGCAGCAGTTTGCTCTTGTGTCAGCTTTTTAGATCTTACATTTTCAAGATTTGTAAACTTTTTCTTTTTAGTTTTTACTTCTTCTCATTTAAATTGGTCGTCCTCTGTATAGTCTTTTTATTTTCTGATCTTAACCTCCTTTTTGTAATAGCATTACTGCTAGAAAAAACATTACTATTAATTTAATTTTTCCCAAAATTATTCAAGAAATTAATGAAAACTATAAAAAAGTATAAAATAACTCTGCTTATATTAAAATATTAGCATGAAGTTATAGAAAGTATCGCTTTAAGCAGTTTATTCACTTATGATTTCAATTCTGATCTGCTGCATAGATAAAAGTTGCAAGAAAGAGTTTTTGTTTTCTACTTCTATGTTTAGACAAAACAACTTGTGTAGCCTGAAATCGCGTTTATAAAACTATTTTACATGAGTTTCGTATTGATACAAACCGTCGGATTCTAAAGTGATTTGCATTTGTAGTTCAAACTTTTAGATGCTAGAGAGTAAAACATCTTTGGCATATCGTTGTAAAAGTTACCAACGGTTGTGCAAAGTTAGAGACTTTTACGGAATTATTTTTTAAAATATAATTGTTAGACATTTTGAAGGAAACAAAAGAATTTATTAAAAAGTTTAAAAGTTCCAAAAAAAATTTTAAGTTAAAAAAAGAAACTGGTTTTCTGAGATTCTCAAAGTTAATTACTAAAGTGAACTAGTAGTAACAACAAATATTCCATGAAACGCCATCTTTCTGACAGCCTTTAATCGTATTTTATCTTCTAGCCTTTTAACTAGTATAATACTTAAAGTAAAGTTAATAAATGAAATAAAGGGTAACAAGGAAATGAGATAAAATTAAGGGAAACAAAGAGATAAGTAAAAAAAAAAGGTCTGAAATAAATCTTCAGACACATAAAAAGACTCCAAAAGAAGTGTTTGCAATTGCTAAGTTTTTCATATCTTTTTTTGGGATACATTTAATGAATATTTGGTTTGGTCTCATAGAAAAATTATTTTTTCAATGGGGGAGGAAAAAGGTTTAGCTTCTAAACCTCCCCAGTTTAGGAAAAGGAAAGAGATACTTGAAACATCTTGAGAGAGATATATTGCCACTTTGAACATCCAAATGGGATTTTATATCTGAAGTCTTACATAAGAATTGATTTAAGAAAAGTTAAATAAAGATGTAAAAGTTTTACATGAATCAAAATACATTTAAAACAAAAAAAAAAATTTTCAATTTTTGTTTTGTTTAAAATTTATTTACATCTGGATTTTTACAATTTTAAAATTACTGTCAAATACCTCGTTGCACAGCGGCTAAAAATAATTACTGCCATAATCATTTTTTAAGATATCAATATAATGTTTTTCTTCATGATAGATGAAAAGGACTTGTTATTTTTATGTTCCTATTCAACCTTTTGACCAAAAACAGAGCTATTGTTTTCGTGCTTCCCACTATTCGTGTCCTCTGATGTTCGTGTTTCTATTTAGAGAAGAGATTCTTGCCAACTTGCGAAGTTTACAAATGCGTCCTCTAAGTCTAAAAACAAGTATCACCAACACACTGTCAGCAACATAAGTTGCAACAAAAGCTGTAATCAAAAACAAAAGCTGTAATTACAAAGAAAAGATTTTGGCTTTAAACAACCCAAAGAATTATAAATCATTAAAACAAAGAAAAGATTTTGGTTTTAAACAACCCAAAGAATTATAAATCATGACAACACTCTTTTAATGATTAAAAGATCAGAAAGTGGCACCTTCAGGGAGTAGATTCTTTACATCATCTGGAAGCAGATCAATACAAGACGATAGGTCTTCTTTAGAACGTTCGATCAAAGCTTTGATATGAATCGAAGCGCTGAAATAATACATTTATAAACACTACTTCTTCCTACAACAGTCAACAATAATTAAAATTTTATCCTACAAAAATAGTTTTCTATAAACATATCATCCCGCTTACTCTTTATCAACGGAGTCTTCTGGTATCAAATGTCTGAACATAATATTTCCAACGAGCGTGCGAGAACTAAGAACAAATAAATAACAAATCAAAGAAATTAATAGAAAAAAAAACAAAAGCATTTTCAACTCGCCCACGTCTTTAGCTTCGTTTAGGAATTTATATCACATACACCTTTTGTCATTAAATATTTTTAAGCGAATTTAAAGTATAGAGTTTTATAAGTTTCAAATAAATAAGCGAATTTAAAGTATAGAGTTTTATAAGTTTCAAATAAATAAGCGAATTTAAAGTATAGAGTTATAAATTTCAAAGAAATGTTATTTTAACCTCGTTTCAACCAATTTATTAACAGCGATTTCAGGGCCATCATCAATATCTCTAAAAATAAAATTTGAGGCTCTATTTCAAAATTTTAAAAAATGACTAGTCAACAGTCATATTGAAATCAATACACTAGCTACTTTATGTTAAAGATGTAGTTCTCGAAGCCTCGTCTTGGAATCGAAGAGTTTTGAGGCAAACTTTAGCAGGCTTAACCTTGCGCCCAACATCTTTGAGCTAGGCTATGGCTTTGATCCTAAAGTCCTTAGCGTTAACCTCGACTTTGATTGGACTGACTATAGCCTTAGGGCACCTATCTAGATTGCATCTCTGCTTTTTTATTTTTCAATTACTTACATGGTTTCGTTCAGACGTCCAAGTAAAAGATGTTTTCTCGCAATATCTTTAGGGCAATTACCGTTAAAACCTTCCAACTGAATCTGTGAACTGAAAGATCATAGCTTTATTAATTTACTTTCACATATTTCAAAACTGTTTAACTTTTTTAAACGGGTAGTGCATTTATTTAAGCATTAGTGTTTGGTTTTTCCGTTAATGACGAATAATAACGAATATTGACAAATTCCTATGTCATTCTTTTAAAATAAGTCAGAATTTTTAAAATTTATTAACTTAGAACTCTTTATTTGTTTAAAACAGCAAAGGTTTATGGTGTGACAAGTTTATAATCATATAAAATTTGTTATTTTTGAAAAATAAGTTTAACGGATTTAATAATTGAATAACAATTCTGCACATGCGTCTTGAATGGTTGAAACAAAATAAAATATGGAATGCCAGGTGTCGCAATTTTTTTTTTCTTTCTAGAATCTTACAGCTTAGTATAATAAAATATATAAATTAACTTGAATAATTTCAAATGACTAATGTAGAAGTTTGTACTTTAATAGTTATTATTCGTTGTTAACGGAAAATAAAAAAGACCGATTCTTTGTTTTATTGATAGTGCATTTACTTTAAGTGAGTGCTTTTACTGTTTGTGGCTTGTTTTATTGCATTATCTAGATTCTAAGAATGATACCTCTTTCTTGCACCAGTATAAGACATTTTCCTAGTCTTTCCGGCTTTAAACTGTTCCATCATCGTATTGTAAATGTCTTCACTTGCTTTATTTTTCTTTTTATGGCTAAAAAAAAATTAAAAATAGGAATTTTACAATTGGCTTTTTTTATTACGTCATTCTCAGAAGAAAAACGAAATCAACAGTTTGACAAGACTTTAGCATTGCTACAAAGTATCTTTCAATGAGTCTTAGCGGTCCGAATATATTTTGAGAAAGAAGCATAAAGCACTTTTAGCCTATGCATATTATATTACTGTTAAGTTCACTTCATAAACGTTTAAGAATATGCCCTCAATTATCAAATGTAAAGTTATTCCTAGTTCCCAGCCTCTTTATTTATTCCTGAAGTAAAACAAAGAAACACAAAAACGAAAAACGACGAAAAATAAAACAGAAAAAACATGTGTATAAATATCATACTTTTGCTCTGCGTTTTTCTTAGTTTTATTCTTTTCCAAAAAATCAGGACTTTTGAGAGATTCATTGGGCTGTGAAGCATTCCCCTTTACACGATCAATATCGGTCGTACTAAATAGAGTAAAGAAACGCCTTTTGTAGGTCCTTTTTTTAATGAACTTTTCATTAAAAAAGGACCGTTTGAAACCTTTAGCTACTTCTCTTACGCATGTTCTCGACAAGTTATCTGTAGTAAAAATTTTGGTGGAAAACTATTTTACTACTAAAAAAAACACATACTGTAATAAACCAATCGAAATAAACTAAGTGCATACTGGTCATTAAAGTTTGTTTTATACGCGATAATAGCTACAAATAAAACAAATATCATCACGACTGGAACTGAAACCGTCACCACAATCCATCTCGGAGGATCATAAGACGTGACATTTGATTTGACGATATGAATTCCTGTGCCTATTATTTTAACTTCTCCTTTATTTGAAGCGTTGGCATCTTTGTGATTAAAACTTAAACTTTGCCGTTCACTCTCGCTGTCTAAACAAATTTAATACAACAACTTGACACTTTTCGTTGAATCGTTCGAATAAAAACAATAAAAGCGAAAGCAATTACCAAAAAGTTACCTATGGAGGCGGCATTTATTGAAATTTACTTAAAAACATTTTTTAAAATGAAATTGTTTTATTAGTTGATCCTTTCTGAGATCAACATAAATCAACATAAATCAACACATAAAAATAACAGAAAACTCTCAGCAGTGGATACCAACCGATCATAAAGCTCGGTTTAGAAGTAATTTTTCATTTGAGATTTTTTTTTTAAATAGATTTGTTTGTTTTGACTAAGTAAATATTTAAAACAATGTGTGTTTTGCTTACAAACACAAAATGATAAAAGCATCAAGTGCTTTTGATTTAAAACTATTTTGGTTCGAACAGATAGAATATGATTCTAACAGTTTTGGAAGGTTTGTTTCATTCATTTGTAAAGAGATAAAATTAAAATTTTCTGCTAAATGAAAATCTGGGTTAACAAATCTTTTATCCCTAACATGGTAAAAACTGATGAACGTTTTCTTTGAGCGAACAAGAAAAAAACGAGAAGAAGCGTTGAAAAATATCCTGTTGTAATCGCATTCCTTTTTACCCTTTGTCTATGATAAAAAAAAAATTGTTTTTTTAACCTAAGAACCACTTGAACATGCACGAACTTAGAACAAGAGCATAAGAAGAAAAAACATACATTTCCTGTTTGTTGTTTTAGAACTGCAATCAGATATCAGCAAGATGACCAACCACCACATCCTTAACTTTTAAGATTTATCTAAAGATTATTAAGGCATTCAAGTCAAAGTGTCAACTAAAATACATATTTGTGTACGCTTGTATTTGCACATGCGATGCAGCAAGCTGTACATACCCTGACAAAAGAACCACGTCATTCGTTTGCTTGTCTCGGTTAGTACCAAAATCTATGCGCAATTTTTATAGAAAAAATGTTAACATAAATATTTCTAAATAAAATATTGTTATATCTTAATCATAACATCAGTACAATATACGAGATCTCAGCTGCAGAAAAACATAATAACGTGATGAATCAAATTTCACTGCCTATAAATTTTGTAACAAATATATTTTGTCCGTTCATCGAAAAACTTTAAAGTGAAAATCCCAAACCAATGTTTCAAATAGGATTATTAAGTTTAAGCTTTATTAAATTTAGGTTCCTTAAATTTCTTTCTGCGCGCTTTCTTTTCAAAAGATAAACTCAAACAGGCTTGCTGTTAAAAATAATGATGCAGCATTTTTGCATTTGCAAAAATTGCAAGTGCAAGTTATTAGAGTCGGGCTTACGTCCTCTCAATTCTTGTATTTTAAAACATTAGTAATTTAAAACATAAACAGTTCAGAAATCAAACTTGAAACAGGTCATAGCATATAAAGATGAAATTGTTCATGATTAAAGATTCATTTCTTCCGGGTCAAGTAAAAAGTCAAATAAAAACACACACAAGCTTAAACATAAACAAACAACAATAAGTTACCATAACTAACAGCAACCTTTTTCGCTTTCTTTCAATCTTCATAAAATGTCCACTGAGCTGGTTGGATTAAAAGATTTTAAATAGAATATAAAATTTTTTTGAAAATCTATTTATCTTTTAAATCTGTGTATTTTTATATAAATCAATCTACTTAGAGAGTTTTTAATTGGTGATATTCTTTTGGATGACAGTGCGGATGTTAAATAATTATTTTTCTATTGATATCCTGATTAGAGCTATGAAAGTGTGATAGCAAAATAATTAAATTTTAGATCGTTTAAACAATTTAAGTAAGGATAAAATATGACATGAGCTGTTTAAAATGGATTTTAATTTAGGTAAATTACTAAGGTAGGATTTTATATTAGGTACCACAACCAAACCAACCAAAATCATAATATAACATGAACAGCATCTTAAATGAATTTTGATTTAGGTATGCATATCGTCTTATAATTGTAGATAATCCGACATTCCTTTTTGTGTTGTTAAGCAAAAAAATGATAAAACTTTCTTTCCAAAAAGCTCTTACTAGAACATTCTTACTCCAAAATTCTCTTACTACAACAACATTGAGTGATTCAATTAGTTGTGTTTAATATATTAGCCTATACGATCCATGAACGTTTGATACCTATATATACCACCAATAAGTACGATCTCCATGTACCACGTATATGTGCCAACTACAAGAACCACCTGCATGAAACCCATTGTAGCTTTAAAAAATTACACATTTACAGGTTTAAATCATTTCAAGTCGTTTCCCGAAGAAGAATATCAGATTTCATGATCACATGATCTGATTAACCTGTTTAATGTAAAGCGTTTTTCTTTTCCGTTTTTTTTTTATAACTGTTTTTCAAAAAGTTTTGAGCTGTGTGAATCAAACAAATCAGAAACTTCGGATTTTTTCTGTTAAGAACGTCATACTTAGCATGCGTAACGGTTTGAAGAGGTGTTTGACCAATACTCACCGATATTTTAAAATGGAATTGAAAGCAGAAATCGAATTTATATTACATGCGGTAGTGCTAAAGTTTTAAAAATCAATCTAAACACTTCGTTTGAATTAAACATTTCGTTAAGCATTGAATTTCATAAAATAATTTGAATAAAAATATTGGCAAACAATTTCGCGATTTGTTGACAACTAATAATAGACTTAATGATCCATATGTTAATTAACGAATAAAAACCTTTTTCGCAGTACGGTTTAATCTGTAAGAGATATATATCAAACTGTCTGATTATATTATTAGCATTAAATTAGCAAGATTAAAAAGCATGTCGCGCTTTTTCTTTTGTGTAATTTTTTCAAACGAACAAAGCTTTTTTTTAATCACGAAGAGCGTCTTTATATTGCTATTAACTTGGGCATCTAAAAACTTTTGTTGTAAAGCATTGATAACTTTGCACCTATACATTTAGTAAATAATACACATTTTTGTTGCGTGTGTTTTTTGTGTTGGGTATTTTAAAAGAAAAGCATCCTACCAACAATAAAGAACAAACGAAAAAAAATTTTACAAGATTTAGAAAGATAATAAAATAATTGGCATACCAATCTTGGAGCGTAAATTAAAAACAAATTTTACACAATGAGATCTTTTAAAAATCTAAACGAAAGATCAAGAAAATGATGAAATAATCAATGATCAACATTCTTTTTCCTATAATGTTTTTAAACTCTACTTTCAACGTTTATAACAATCATATTAAATTCACCAAAAAAAAAATGAAAAGAGGAAAAAGAAAAAACTATTTCCCTGTACGTTTCCGCTGTACGTTTGTTAAAATGTTCAGCTGATTTTGGACGCAGTTCATTTGAAGAACCTTATCTGTGTGGTCAGAGATAAATGGGATAAATTGCTATGTTATCTGTATTATAACATTTTATTCTTATTGATAAAATTGATCTCTTAACAAAATTAGTTAATAAAAAATTTGATGAATTAGACAGATTTGAAAGTTCGCAACGCAAAAAACGCAACCAACCTTTGCAACTAACATTGGCTTTTTGTCATAAAAAAATTTTTTTTTGGCACTCTAGAACTCCCAATTGGCACGCTAAACTAATTTGATCAGCGTATTTTTTTTTAACCAAATTGGTCGTAAGTGTTAGACTTTGCATTTTACAGAACTCGTTTTAAAGAATTCGTTTTCTTTACAATGTAAAAGTTATGTTTTATCACAAGAAGAATGTTGTATTGTTAAATGTTAAAGTTAAGTTTTTGATTTTGTACTGCGGATAGAAGAAGTTTTGCTAAATAGCGAAATGGGTAGCTTGAGCCTAATTATATGCCATTTAATGTTTTTCGACTCAGTAAGCTGTAGCCTATTTTTAATACGTGGATACTTTAAAGAAACTCTTTGGATTAGCTCCAAAGGAAATGTTAATAGCATGGCAGAATGGCCAGTTATGACTAGTTTACAAAGTTTTTCAGGATACAGCTAAAACGGTCTAAAGTTAGTTTTAGTTTTATGTCAGCATGATAAGTAGTACTTATTTTTGACGCTGGAGTATTCTAATTGGCCAATTCTTATCACATGATTCTTATCAGCTGCATAATATTTACTATTGTTGCTAATTTTGTTACCACTGTCAATGACATTTGTAACTTGTAAATAAAGTTGCACTTAAAGTGACAGTTATAGTGGTTACCTTTTTTAGTTTATTGTATTTGCCTGCATAATTATGAATTAGTTCGGATTTTTGTGTGTTTTGGTCGGAATTTTTTGTAATTTGCTCGGAATTTAGTTACGCTTTCGTCGAATTATCTCTTTGCAGAAGTGACATATTATTGCTGAAGATTAAAGCGATTGATCTTTTGAGTTAAAAATATTTCGACTGCTTATTTTAAAAATAAAAACAAAATTTTATTTCATTTTAAACTAATCTTACTGCAACTTTAATTAACTATGCTAAATGCCCATAAATCAAGTTGGTGATAGTTCTGGAGTAGCATTAGATTGCAAATTTTCTAGTAACTCAATGTGTTGGTAAAATTAAAGAAGGAACAGACTTAGAGCAAGCAGTTGTAAAAGGGTTTCCCCTCTTTAAAAAAAATTCTTAAATGCTCCTTTAACCTTCTCTTTCAAATTTCTCTTCAAATTTTTAATCAAACCTTTTAAGTGAAAATGTGTCATAGGTCTCGGGATGTACCAAATTCATTCATTTTGCTAGGATCTTACATACCATAAATAGAAAGTGTGCACGCACGTTACCTTACTGGCAGCTAACTTTTTGTATTCTCAAAACACATAGGAAATTTAACCTCCGAAAGAAGCTCAATAATGGTCTTGTGATGTAGCACTTATTAACAACAACTTAATGGAGAAACGAAATTGCTAAAATGCAGAAGCCGGAGTTGAGCAGCAGCACCTGCAGTTAAAAAAAAAAAAAAAAAAAAAAAAAGGAAGCGCTCATCTCATCTTATTTAGGGGCCTAACTTCTAGGGTTGAGAAGCGATGTTTTATTTTCTATCGTAAGAAAAGGGGGTGAGTGCGAATGCAGAAATTGTATGGTCGAGTTACCGACGTTAGTGGTAATCTCAGGGGGTTCCATTTACAGCAAGGTTTTCTTAAACGCAGGTTTTGACTCTGTAAGGGAAGTTATGTTTTTTTGCATTATTTTGACCATGCTTTTTATATCTTTCATTCTATAGCCAACACATTTGTTAAAACAGCCGTTTTTTTCAAGGTATTAGACTCTTGTGCAAAACATTTATTCAAGCATTAAGCTCATCCGATTGGCGTTAAGGCCAACCTCTAATAATTGGCTTAAGTGACATATGCCTGACATTGAAAATGCGAAACCAAAGAAAAATTAAACTTTTTAGTAAAATAACTGGTAACATATAAACCATTAGAAGACCTTCAACTTTAATGTGTCAAAGACCTTCAACTTTTTAATGTGTCGAAGACCTTCAACTTAATGTGTGGAAACTTCTTTAAAATTAATACTCTCTACGAAACTTACGAAAAATGAAGTTGTGAACACACGTACCTGTTAAATGATAAATTTACCTACAATAACTTATTGTTCCGTATCAGACAATAATTAGTTGATCTGGTGCTATGGATTTTATCCTAAAGAGTATTTATTCTTAAGCGGTTTTCTTTGCGGTTATTAGTTCTGCTAACTTCTTCTTTGTCACTTCGACGTTGATGATATATTATGTAGATGTTCCTATTATTTGTCCGCACGGAAAAGTTAAGTGATTGTTTTTTTTGTCTATGTAAATGACGCGTTGTAAAATAAAATTTCAACAACATTTGCAAAAACAAAACTTACCGCTAGTTAAAAGTGGGTTAGGTTTGACCATTAAACTATCACTGGCAACTCAAAATATAAATTGATCACTGGCAACTCAAAATATAAACTGATCACTGGCAAGTCAAAATATAAACAGAGTACAATCCAAATCTACAACTTCTACAACAAATCTACAAAAGTTCTCTACAAAAGAAATCTTTAAATTTTAGGTAACTAAATACATTTGGATCTGGAACCAATTATATCTTGAAAATTTGTCATTCCATTTCCCTCCTGTTTCTGAGAAAAGACTATAGAAATGTTTTTACTGTAATTAATAAGCGCGTAAAAAAATGTTATTTTATTTAAAGTACATTAGTTACTTAATTTGTTCTTCCGTCTTTTTACTGGGCATAAAAATGAGTAAATATTCATAAACCAGAAAAGTTCTTTATATTTTTAGCAAAAGATTTTAGCGTTTTGTTTAGCATGAAAACGACAGCTTCTAAAAGTTGACAAAAAATCTCAAATTGGTCATGGTGTGGAGATACCGCAAAATTTTCCCATGACTTTGCATAACAACAAGGATGTTTACTATTTTCAGGCCTAAACAAACACAAGAGAAAAAATTTATCAAGTAGTTACTTATAGTTGAAATAGCTTTTTATAGATTGGAAATATGTGCCTGCCTGCTTCAGGTTCACTTAGGTTCAAATTAGTTTGCATCTGGGTGTTTTGATGTTCATTTTTCTCCTAACCTAAGTCACCTTTAACTGCAAATGATTATAATAATTCAAGAAGAGGACTTGAATTTAGCCCAGTGTTATTGTTGCATCTTTATTGGGATTACTAATATTTACACTTAAGATCTTTCCCAGAAAAAATGCCCATAAGATATCTTTCTATTATTGCCGAAGATTTGTGTCAACTGAAGTTAAAAAAGTTTCTCTGTCATTTGGGTAGTAAATATCCTCCCCCTGATCTGAAAGTGTCCATACCAGTACAATTAATTACCAGTAAATAAATTCATTCGCCTTAATTTGAAAACCTATAAATAACATCAAATTAGAGCGGTAAAAAACATTTTTTTTCACAATTGACTTTATGCGCACTTTTAAAGAAATATCCCTTGGGGTATTAAATCGTAATCGCGGGTAGGAGATTTTAAGGTACTTGTTTGACACAATATTATATACAATCGGAATACTTTGAAGTGGGTACACAAAACATTAAAACAACTTAATTCAGTTTCCAAAATTATTTTGAAATTAACTAGAGCTTTTAATTCAAAAGTTTGCTTTACCGGTCAATATTGACAACTTTCCGATAACTAAAAATATCAAACATTCCGGTTAATATTAGAACACGTTTAAAAAAGATCCAAACGGAATTAGGTTCAATTTGCTTCGTTGGAGAAATTTTGATAGAACGAGTTTTATTCTAAAGTAATACATTAAAGTGATCGTTTCTTTTATTCAAAAAAAAGTTGTAACTTTTTTATTTCTGGTCAAACTATTAAAGAGGTGCACATTTTTTTATTTCTGGTCAAATTTCTATTGGTCAAACATTTTTTTAAAAAAATTTTTAACTTCTTACATCTATTTTCAATAAATTTTTCAAGAGGAAGGATATTTTTTCAAGAGGAAGGATATTTTTTCAAGAGGAAGGATATTTTTGCGAATTTTTAAAAGTAAATCAGTTTTTCTAAGTTTAAACAAAAAAAAGTTTTTTTTTTTTTTAATTTTACATTTAATTAGTCGTAATACAATAAAGTCCGTGATATATGCTCTCGTAATACACCAAAATCCATGACATGTTCTCGTAATACATCAAAATCCTAGATATATGCTTTCGTGTTGCAATAAAATCCGTGATATATAGACTAATTTAAATAAAAATATGGTATCTGATAGAAGATCTAATGATCTTGTCGCCAGAACCATAAAAAGTTATAATAGAATATAACTTAAGCAATTAATAAATATAGACAAATAAAAATAACAAAATACAAAAAACAAAAGAGCGTGTTTATACAAATTTCTTACTTTTGAAAGTATTTCAATATATTGTCATTAAAGAGAACGAATTTTTTAAATTTCTTTTTAAAGACTGGGAAGGTAATTGATAAATCAAAATTAGGTAACACAATTTTGTTCCAGAGATTTGGTGCACGATAAGCTCGACAGAACTGATTGAATTTTGTTCGACAAAAGGGTTCAAAGAGTGAGTTATCATTTCGTAGTGTATACTTATTTTTTGTTTTTAAGGTAATAAAATCTTTAAAAACGTGTAAGGACGAATTGATTTTACATTGAAACATAAAGCATAATATTTTATATACATTCAATATCAATCAATCAATCAATCAATCAATATATATTTCGTGTTAAGGATGTTACAAAAAAAACACAGGTCATTGCAAATTGTAATTCACTAATAAAACGCAATGACCTAAATAATATAAAGAAAAGATAAGAGAAAAACATAAGAAATAAACTAGTCACATAGTAAAAATAGAACTTTACAAAAATTTATAAGTAACACTTATAAAACAGACTTTTAAAAGAATTAAAATATAGGTCAAATAGTTATTATAATGTATTCACATATACATACATATATACGCATATACACAAATAAGAAATTATAAAATGTACATAAACATAAAGAAAAAAGTTATAGAGGTTAAGAATAAAGTTAAGCGTAACTTTTTAGATAAAAATGATGGAGTGACTTTAAGAACAGATTCTTGGATCTAACGATAAAATCTGTTTTTAGGGTGTACGGAAGGGTGTTCCAAGAAAGGATACACTGATATGTAATGGAATTTATTCCATGTTTAGTTGTCTGTTTTTGTGGGATGGTTAAGTTGTTAAAAGTGACTGATCTTAGGTTATGCCCACACGTTGTCCTACTGTTAAAGTAGTTACGAAATATGGAAGGAAGAAGACCGTGTTGTTGATCCCAGACAAATGAACAATTTAGAAACTGAGACAAATGAACAATTTAGAAACTGTTACTTCATAAATGTTAAGTACTTTTATATTATTGAATAAAAACTTTGAGTGCGTAAGTCGATTTTCAAAACAAATTAAGCGTATTGCGTGTTTCTGACGATGGTAAAGAGTACGCAACTTACTTTTGCTTGTATTTCCCCAAGCAATATTTGCATAGTTAATATAACTATGTATAAATGAGTAATAGAGTTGGATTAAAATGGTTTTGTTTAAATAATTTCTTGACTTATAGAGGACTCCTATATTTTTAGAAACCTTTATTCTAATGTAGTCATTATGTGGTTTCCATGTAACATTCTCATCAAGATAAATGCCCAGAGAACTAGTAAAAGTTTCCTTTTTTACTTCTAGTTCATCAATAAGAATTTTTGGCATGGTTGTTGGTAAAAAACGTTTTTTAGATATAGGGTGAAATAGAATGTATTTTGTTTTATCAAGGTTTAAGGTCAATATGTTACATTTAAACCACTCAGATACGCATTTAAGTTCTTAGTTCATATCAGAAAACAGCTCATTAATATTACTGTTTGATAAGAACAAGCTTGTATCATAAGCAAACATAATACTCCGATGATTAGCTGCTTTACTGAAATCATTAATATAAATTGACACCGCAGGTTATTTCAGTATAGTCACTTTGAAGGCCATCATTAGAGGTAAGAAATTGCTTTCTATTTGAAAGGTAACTATGAAACCACTTTAGCATATTGTTTGTGATTCCATAGTATTCGAGCTTTTTAAGCAACATTTTATGGTCAACGGTATCGAAATCCTTCAAAAGACTCCTAGGGTATATTGTTTTTTTTCGAAAGATTCTGAAATTTCCCTAACAAATTGAATAATTGCGTGCTCAGTTGAAATACTTTTTTTAAAGCCAAACTGTTTGGAATATAGTATATCATTATATTACATTTTTGGGGTGGCAACATTGTGCACAATACCCAGACTTAAGTACTTGCCCTTTTTGATTAAAATTCGAACATTCACAACGATATCTAATATAAAAAATGTAATTAATAAGTAATATTTATTTCTTAAAAATCTTTTTTTACCCCCTGAAACAGATTAAAAAAAAAAAAAAAAAAAAAAAAAAAAATCATTTCGTTCCAATTAACTATTTAAGAGCAAGATGAGAGATTAACAGATTCGGGTAGAAAATCCCCAGTTATGAAACATCAATTTAGACGAATAAAAAGATCTGAGCAACATAGATCTTTCCATTTTTACAGGTCCAATCGTTACTTTCTTATTAAAAATTTGATTCATGAAATCTACCCAAATTCAATATTCTGCACTATATTTTTAGCCTTTACTTTGTTAAGCAACATCCTGGTTCAATTTAACAAAATTTCTGATTATTTTTTTGAATAAATTTATAGTTTATGCATTTTTCAATTATCTTTGAAAGATTTTGTTAAAAGCGTATTGCAAAACATGGCAGACAATAGAAAAAAAGTTATTTTCTGGATTTAAAATATATGGCTACCATAAACACTACTATGAATATCATGTACTCAAAATTTGTTCGAATTTAGATTATAATTTATTCAAAGAAAGATTAGGAACTTTTTGAATCCAACGTAAAGACAACCCAAAGCTGCTTTTGATTTTTTTGAGAAAAAAAGTATTACATTTTTGTTTTTTGGTGCAAATTTATTACTTATTTATTTTTAAAATGACTAATAAGAAGACTATTATACTCATGAAATTCAAGGCAGAAACGATAAATTTCAAATGTCAGCTAATCATCTCTGAGAGTCCGAGAAGCTCATAGCATGCTTGTAGTTGAACTTGGCAACGCGAGCCCTTCACCACATCAGCAATTTGGGACGCGTGCAACAAATCTTTTAAACGTGGAATTAAATCTCGTCGTGAATCTTTAGGGAAATATAAAAATATATTTAAAAAAATATATAAAAAATAAGAGTTCAAAAAAATGAGCAAAATTTTTTTTATAGAATCACTAAACCCACAGATACATACAACAGCATTACAATAGCATTAAAATATCACCTGAGTTTTTGCAGTATTTAAGACATTTGAAAAACATTTTTTGCGAGACTACAGCTGAAATATCTATTTGAACTGCATCATCCCATCTAAAAAGGGAAGCTATTTTTAATAGAGAATTTTTAGAAAGTATTAAGAAATAAATAAGAGTAAAAAACAACAACAAAAAGAATGTTAAAGCCTAAAAATAATCTAACTTTAACAGAGAACTTGTTCACAAGTTTCGTTTATATTTCAATATACCTATCTTGAAGTATGCATTTTGACCATACATCGTATGCAATAAAGTTGTTACCATCGACCTGTGAAGTGCAATTTATATCAAATAAAACTCATTATAAATATTTTTCTGCTTATACTTTGATAATAGTAGATGTCGAACGAAACACGTAAATAAGTTTTTTAAACCATGTCTTCTCAAATAAGCTCACTAAAAACTTTCTTTTGATAGTTTGCAAGATACAATAACAGAATCAACGAACAAACTTACATGTTCTAAAAGATCTATTGCCATATTGAGCTGAATTTCAGATAAATAATCATCGCCTATAAGTTGCTAAAAGAAAAAAAGAAAAGTTAAATACAATTCAACATAAATTTAGCGAACACACCGATTAAATAAAATACAGACAGTGGTAACTAAAACTTTTGTAAACCAATAGAAAAATTATTTAAATAAAAAGCAACTTAAATGAATTGCATTGAATGAAAAAATTACTTCGATTAAATTTACTGCAGAAACAGGTGGATAATTGTTGAAGTCTTTACCTAAAAACTGTAAAATGATGTCGAAAGAAAGAATACTTTTTTTTGATATAACTAACAATAATAAAAATTGAGGAGACATTAATGTTAGTAAAGGAGAAGGAAAATAGACTTAGCGTGTAAAAATAGATTATTATATAAATAACGTAAATAATAAAAAAATAAGGTAATAGTTAAAAATATTATGAAAGGTTTTATTGATAGAGAGGACTGATAGAGAGCAAATAGATTGACATTTTATTATCCTTCTTTTATTACGCAAATATCTTTTTTTAATCTTATTTTTATCATGCAAACGTTTATATTCAATTTTAAAATAATTGAGGATTTATATGGATTTTTACATCAAACAAGTTGTTTTTACCATCGATAAGCGCTGCTGATTTCCTATAAAAAAAACATGAACTTCTGGTCTCCATCAGTCAAATAAAGGAATCAAAGACCAGATAAAATAGATGTTAAAAAAAGAGATTTTATTTTAAAAAATCAAAATAAAATTACCTGGAGAGCTTGCTCTTGGTACTCTAATAACTCAAGAGCTTTATCATTTTCTAAACAGATCGTAAGTAGGGTTAACACGCCAGGTAAAGATTTAAATTAAACTTCATCATAGATAAATGTTTTCATAAACTGCGATATGGTTTTATCTTAACTGCATCAACTGTTTTGCACTAATATTTATAAACTTTTACTTTTATTTTCTTATCTACTTTTGGCTATTGAACAACCCATCTAAAAAGTCTACCTTTTATTTTGTTTTCTATGGTTGATGCATCTGTCTCCTCTGAAGCCATTGTTGTAAGATTAGAAAGTACTAACATCATCTTGAAAAAGAAAAATTGAGGCATTATTTCCCAGTTAATTAGTTGTTAAATTGTACATGAGAAAAAGAAGAATCACGACGTTGTTGAATGATCAAAAACTTCTCAAAAATATCTTGCGAAAAGAAAACAATTTTGCTAAACTAAATTGTAAAAAATGTTGCAATATTATCTGAAAAATTACTTTTTGGCGCGAAGCATATTCAGTTTCTTCAGTTGCAAGCTTACTCAAAATTTCAGATGCCTATTCAACAAAATTCAACAGAGCAAGTTATTAGCAAAAGGAAAGAAGACACTTACAAACAACAGAGTTTAAAGAAAAAAAAAATTTTAAAGAACTTGCTTTTAGGCCAAGCTTACCTTGCTGTAATTGCCTATGTCAATGTAGTGTAACCAATTTAAATAACAATGTGCTGATAAAAAACTATCGAGCTCTTGGGATTTTACATCAGAAGACAAAAGTTTTTCCCAAGATCCTTTGAAAAGAGAACTTAGTATTAAAACAAACAAAAAATGAGAGAAATGCACTGCTAACATATAAATTCAAGTACTTAAATAAATACATCAATAAAATTATTTGCAAAATTTAAAAATACACATGCTTGCTCACACATGTGCAAATAGATATACCTTTTTCCACATAATATCTATATAATTCGCTTTCAAAACCCTATACACAAAAAAATTATATTCAAAGATAAACAACAGCTAATCTTGTAAAATCGAGAAGCAAAACCTATTAGGAAAGTAATGGATATAAGAAGCTAACTTAAAAAAACAACTAACTTGGCTCAGAAACAATGATTTGTATTTGCTCAATCTATGAGAATCATTTGTTTTCTCGCACAAGAGAATTAACATAATAAAATCTTCATACTTTTCACCAATAGTTGCAGCCTGCTCATAATAACCATGATTAACTAAAAGTAAAAATCATTAATTCAGATTTAAAAAATAGTTTCAACTATGAATAAACAAACAGGATTTTGATACTTACTAATCTTTATTTGTTGTTAAAACAAAACTTCATAACAAAGCATCAAAGCAATAAAGCATCAAGAAAAAGATGTCCATTTATATTTTGATGACTGCATTATTGCTGAAACTTTTTTTTTACCAAAACAATATTTACAAACAGTCAAAACTAACCACATATACAATCAATAATAACTAACCACATGTGTTTACTAGTTGCAAAAACTACACAGCAATTGTACAAACAACTAATAATAAATTAAAAAATAAAACAAACAATAAGAAAAAGAGAAAGAATTACTGAAACTCAAGATGATATTTTGCCGTTGCTGGATATACTCCTCCTGAAGAACTTTGTGATCAGTCACAGTGTTGCTACATATTAAACACAATTTAATATTTAGTGGCTAAATTCACAAAGAATTTGAAATTTACTTCATAAGCAAAAATGGAAAAACCAAGTCAAACAGTTAAAAGCTCATTGGATCATAAAAATTCCTCCAAAAAACGTAGCTTTTATCCACCTGTGAAAATAAACCCAGTTTAAATCTTCTGTTAAATATGAATTTAAATTTTTTCTTCTGTTAAACATGAATTTAAATTTTTAAATTCTAAGCTCTGGTTCTGCCAAATTAGCAGAACTTCTATGACATCATTTTCTTAATGCAGACCCTAATTTTCTTTACTTATCATTAAACTTTCTTAATTAGAAAAAAAACAAAAGAAATTCATTAAGATTCCAAAATCATATTTTTTACCGTAAAACAAGCTCCTTTTCATAAGCATCTAAAAGTAGGTCAGCAAGTAAAATAATGTGTTGTGTTAAAACTGAACCAACCTGAAATGAAAATCTCAAACAATATTTGAAGCTAAAAATATACTATCTTTTACACATACTATCAAGAAAAATCTTACACTTTTAAGATAACATGATGCTTCATAAAAATAAAAAAGTAAGTACAAAACTCTGAACATTATATACACCTTGGTACTATCAACTTTTGGTAAACCTTGTTTGAGTGAAATTTCTATCTAAAAATAAAACAAACTTCTTGAAGAGGATTCATAAACATGATTACAATAGAAGATAACATCAAAGAAACTTTTAAAACAACCATGTAACCTTGTTACATTTTGCCTTACTACATTCTATATTATATTGCATTACTCTTAATTAGATTGCAAATGAGACTAGCATAAAAATATAAATTATTGCAAAACTTTTAAACACCTGATGCTTCAATAAACTTCTAGTGTTAACGCCAACTGAACTTCCTGTTAAATTTAGAAAATATGAAAATAAAAACATAATTAAATTTAATAAATTAAAACTAAATAAATAAAAATTAATTTAAAATCTTCAACAACCTTTTAACAGCAGTACTCAGTACCCATAACTGTATTTAATAATAATAATAATAATAATAATAATAATAATAACAATAATAATAATAATAATAACAATAATAACAATAATAATAATAATAACAATAATAATAATAATAATAATAATAATAATAATAATAATAATAACAATAATAATAATAATAATAATAATAATAACAATAATAATAATAATAATAATAATAATAATAATAATAATAATAACAATAATAACAATAATAATAATAATAACAATAATAATAACAATAATAATAATAATAATAATAATAATAATAATAATAATAACAATAATAACAATAATAATAATAATAACAATAATAATAATAATAATAATAATAATAATAATAATAATAACAATAATAATAATAATAATAATAATAATAACAATAATAACAATAATAATAATAATAACAATAATAACAATAATAATAATAATAACAATAATAATAATAATAATAACAATAATAATAATAATAATAATAATAAAATAATAATAATGATAATGATAATAATAATAATAATAATAATAATAATAATAATAATAATAATAATAATAATAATAATAATAACAATAATAATAATAATAATAATATTAATAATAATAATATTAATAATAATAATAAAAACAAAAATAATAATAATAATAACAACAATAATAATAACAATAATAATAATAATAAATTTTTTTTAAAACTGCTACTAAGAAACCTGTAAAACATACCTGTCCATGGGATGAATACTTCTTTAATGGGTAATGTTATTTGCAATTTCTGACGACATTGCCATGCTGCTGTAAAACAAGCCTAAAAATATTTATCAATTATATTTATAAATATTTATCTGCTGACGTGTTTTTCAGAAATAAACACAAATCAGAAGGAAAAAACCTTTATGTGGGAATCTTTAAAATAGTTTTAAAGTTGATTTTTACCATCTAAACTTTTTACCATCTAGATTTTTACTATATAAAGATACTTGTTTTAGGGCAGCCATAGTTTTTTTTAAAAATGTTTCTTACTTTAATCTAGTAACTTGATTACTCTCTTAAGTTTTGTATTTTAGATACAACATACAAGACATTCAATATTGGAGAAATTCTTTTATTAAAACCCTAATAATCATTCTTAAAAAAAATCATGTTATGGGAAACAAGCTCATCTCAAAGACTAAAACACAAAAAATAACTTACTGCAATTAGCCCACTGACAGCTGAGATTAACTCAACTTGCTCCTTGACAGTCCTTAGTGCCAAAAGTTGTTCAGTTTCAACCTTTATTAAACTATCAAAGAACTTTTCTATTTCTGTCACCTAAAAAGAATTTTTTTAAAGATAACTTTTGTGTCTTATAAAATGATTTTAATATATATATATATATATATATATATATATATATATATATATATATATATATATATATATATATATATATACAGTACTGTGCAAAAGAAAGAAGCACCTAAGAAATTTTTAAAAAAATGCACATTTAAATAAATATAAGTAAATAATATTGAGTTTTTATTAAATTAAACTAAGATATTCTTTTAAATAAAACTATATTTATTTATTTTAGTTAATGATTTCATTAATAATATAATTTTTTTATTAATATTTATTAGATGGTTTCAACTCGTATCATTTTTCACCCACTTATAATGTTTGCTCATTTATTGCGGACAAGGATCAACACTAGAAATTGATTACATCAATCACTGTACTATTTATTTATTTTGTTTAAATTTATTATTGTTAAATATTTTTTGATAAATAAGAATGTGGCAAAAAATTTTTAGTTACTGTTGAGTTCTCGCGTTAATTACAGATTTTTTCGTCTAAAAAAAATTTTTTTTTTTCAAAAGTTTTGTTTTATAATAAAATTACTTTTCAGTACTAATAAAATGCCAAAGATATCAATAAATGACAGAAATCGCATCATTGTTTTACATGAAGAGGGCTATAGTCAAGTTAAAATAGCCAAACGTGTGAATTGTTCACGAGCCTCAGTTCAAAAAATAGTTAAAAAATATAATGAAACTGGTGATGTAGTGGATAAAAAGAGGTCTGGTCATCCCAAGAAGTTAAGCCTATGTGACAGTTTTTAAAAATAACAGCGCTACGAAATCGCAAGAAAGTAAGCGCAGAACTCGTTCAAGATCTTAAAAGAGCTAGTGGAACTTTAGTACATGCATCTACTGTGCAACGATCTCTAATAAAATCTGGATTAAAAGGCTGTGTAGCTATTAAAAAACCTTTACTACGCAAAGGTAATAAAGAAAAAAGATTAAAGTTTGCCAGAGAGCACAAAGAGTGGCAGAAAAATCAATGGGACAAGGTATTGTTTACAGACGAATCTAAATTTCAAATATTTGGGACGAATAGACGTCAGTATGTTAGGCAAAGAAAGGGAGAGGCATTGAAAGAGCCATGTCTAGCATCAACTATCAAACATGGTGGGGGGAATATTCAAGTTTGGGGATATATTTCAATAAAAGGGGTAGGGGACATTGTTAGAATAACAGAAAAGCTTACAGGTGAAAAATATAAAAATATTTTACATAATCATACTGTGCCTTCTGGACGACAACTGATCGGGGATTATTTTATCCTACAACAGGATAACGATCCCAAACATACTTGCAAATTAGTTAAAAATTGTTTGTCAAATCTGGAAGTGGAGGGAGTGCTTAAAACCATGCCTTGGCCTCCTCAGAGCCCTGATTTGAACATAATCGAACATGTGTGGGACTACTTAGACAGAAAGAAGATGGAAAGGTTGCCAAAGAATGTAAATGAACTTTGGAATGTTCTAAAAGAAGAATGGTATAATATCCCCATCACATTTATTGAAAATCTGTATAAAAGTATAACTAAAAGGCTCCAAGATGTTATTGTAAATAATGGTGGTCACACTAAATATTAATTAAGTCTCTATGAATAGTTATAAATTTAAATGTTTTTAATAAAACTTGTATTATATTACACAATTTAATAAAAAATATGTTTGTACATATATCTTTGTTTTAATTTCATTTTGTTTGACATTTTATCTTGAATATGTGTGTGTGTGTGTGTGTGTGTGTGTGTGTGTGTGTGTGTGTGTGTGTGTGTGTGTGTGTGTGTGTGTGCGTGTGTATATATATATATATATATATATATATCTTTAAATAAACTTGTGATTTGTGCTAAACTCTTCTACTAAATTCTTCTTTCCATTCAAACATAAATTCATTAACTAAACTAACTGTAATAAGTAATTTTCAAAATTATTATTTGACCTATCAAGTATATGTACAAGTATGCACTACTACAAAATTATGCACTAATATACACAACATAGTCTTCAATTTTATAAAATATCATTACATTAATGATACCAGATATTATCTTAAGTCACACACTTAAAAAAACACAAAAAAAGATTACATTGGCAAAAAAGCTTTCTTTAGATGAGCAGCTTTTCTCTTCTATATTTTGTTGGCTGATTAAGGCATCAATTGATTGGCTGATCAAATCAGGATACCTTAAACCATAAACAGTAAAAAAAAAAAAAAAAAAAAAAAAGAACATTATTCAATACTTTGGATGATTAAGTAAACAAGTAAAAAATTGTAGATGCAACATCTGAAATTTTTTCAAATTTAATTTTTAAATGTGACAGTGTTTTAATAGAACAAAATTTTTTCTTTAAAATGTTCAAAAGATTAATGAATAAAAATAAAGATTATCATAACTAAAAGTAGTGTTAAAAGTAATTAAGCAGCCCTGACAAAATATTCAAAACTGCAAAAAGATATCCAAATTCAAATACAACATACTGAGAGTACATATCCAGCAAAGTAGAACAGCATTGCATTTTCTCAGCATGTTCAATCAATTGAACTTTTAATCGTTCATTGTCCTGTTCGTTTACCTGTTATTCAGGAATAGAAATAATTAATGTTAAAAAGTATGGAAAAAAAGCAATTACATAAAAAAGAGAAATATTTGCATACCTTGTTGAAACATTTACTTTTAATGAAAAAATCAACAAGACACTCATGCAAACGCTCTTTATCTCTCAATTGATTCTGAATTAAAACTGAAGATGTGCTGAACCCAACTAAATTTAAAAAACAAATACTTTACTAATATAATCTTTTAGCACATTCTGTTCATAAAGATAACAAAGTTTACCAGTAATAGCTTGGCCAGCCCATCTGGGATCAGAAACAGCTGGACTGTTTAAAAGTTCTTTACTTAATTCTATGACACAATCTCGAAACTCTTCACTTGAGCTTTCAATTGAAGCAACTGCTTCATCAGTGTGCTAATAAATCAAAAGATTTGTTTTATTAATAATAAAAACATTTTGTTTAACAATAAGTTAACATCTTTATTATTTCAAAAAATTATCATTTTTCAATAATCAGTTTTTGTAGACATATAAATTACAAATTAGTGGTGCATCCAGGCCCTAGTAAACATCTAAGATGTAAAAACTAATTATAAAGTCATCAAGTTTTTAATTAGTTTTTACAAAACTGGTATTACTAGAGATTTAATAAAAGAAAAGTTTGCAAATGCTACTCAAAACTTCTTTGTGTTAACATTTTTCCATAAATTTAGTAACGTAAGAGTTATAAGGGCAGAATTTAAGAAGTAACTTTTGAATTGTATTTCAGAAATGTCTAATATCTTGTTTAATTTTTTTTTTAGGTGATTTAATGTAACTATAGCAACCAAGTTTACAATTAATTACATATTCAAAAAACATTCTGCAACCATGGTAAAACTAAAAGGAATAAATTTATATTGTAAAAACTTGAGAAAAGAAAATCTTACTAGATGACCTTTGGTAAATGCAATCAATATATTTCTCAAGACTGAATAAGTATCACGACGCACATTACTCTCGACATCTTCCTTCATTTAATAAAAGAATACATAAATAGAGTAAACAAAAAAGAAATAAACAAGTCTCAAATCTGCAGTCCAAGGCCTGTTGACTTGAACTAAAATATGTTAATTTGAGTGCTGAGGATTGGATGCCTGGGTGGAAAACATTCTGTTGTTTTAAATAATTTAAAGTTTTAAAAACTTTAATGCTGCTAGTATAGATTTAATTTTGACAAATTATTTTTTGTAATAACTATGAAGACGACTTTCCTGTTTTATATTACTTTAACAATAGTTTACAAATTCCCCATTAGTATTAAAAATATTACAGTTTATAATAGTGACACCAGTAGTATTGGAATATTGCTTAAAGTTTAATTTAAAGGTCATTAGATAGGCGAACTATTATGAGTTGAATTTGTTAAACTACAGCTTTCATTTGACTTGATATATTTTAACATTTCATAGAGCCAAATAAAGTATAACCATTTAACATAGATTCAATGAAAACAACTTTCTTAAAACAATCTCAGACTCATACTAACATAATCTCATAATCTAAAAATCTCAAATTCACATGTAATCAAACAGTTATACCAACAAAAATTATGTATGAAAAAAATTGACAATATTCAAAAATTAAATAATACTCATAAAACTAGACATAAATTAGATACTGATGATACTGATGATGGATTGGGTGAAAGAAGCTGACTTTTTGTATATTTATTGGCATCCAAAATATGCTCACTATTGTATTGTCAATCAACTTGTTACAATGGACTCTCACTGCTTGCACAGACAGACACTCTTTAATATTTGTCCAGAATAATTTGTATAAACTTGTTTAATTGGTTTTTTAAAAACTGAATTCAAAGCAAATTTAACAGGAAATCTTTTTGAAATTGTTCTTTTTTTGTACAACTTTAAATTTCTTAACCTGTTTCAGTGCTGTTATATTCAATATGTATATTTCTGGTTTTAGAAGCCAAAGGAATTTGTTTACCAGGTAGTAGGGGATTTTAAAGATTAAACACTGTGGGTATGGCGTTATAAAAAAAAACATCTTCCCCACATGTTACTTAAATAGTAGACTTCATCTTTGAAACAATTATTGAACAGAGGATTTTTTTTTTCCACAGATTTTCCATGAAGATCTCCTCTTCAACAACTTACAACACAAATTTCTTTCTTACACCTGTAGAAAAAAGAATTATATTAAATCATTGGATTTTTCATTAAAAATAAAACTATAACCGCACATGTGTAAAAAAAAAAATATTGTTTGTCCTGTCAAATAATGTCACTCTTTTATTGCAAACAGGGTTATTTATAAATATTTAAGAAAGCTATTTATAAATAAATAGACAAAAATTATTGTTGAAGTTAAAGACTAAATTAAACTACTTACTTTTATCTTTGTCTTTTGAAAAATCGAAAAATGAAACATTCTTATAAGCAGTTTCACTTGTATTTCTACAGTTGCTGCACAAAATGATAGGATTTCTGATTTTTGAAGAGTATTATTTGTTATAGGAAAGAAATGATTTTTTATTGGTGAAGATAGAAAATATACTTATATATTTTAAAATGCAGTTTCAGCCAAGATTAAAATTGTGAGTTTTTTTACATATCTATATTAACAAGACATCCTATAATGTCTTGCACATACAATTACACTTCAAATAGTTTAAAAATGTTATTAATGAGTCAACAGGCCTTGGTATGAACTTTGAATTACAAATCTGCTGTTAATACGAATATAAAGAAAAAATCTGCTGCTAGTATGAACTATTAGGCACAATAGTTTGAGAAGACTGAGATACAACACCTGCTCCATTCCATCTAAAGAATGCTGTTGCTCATTAAGTATTCGCTCTTGGATTAATCTAAATAAACGGGATTGTTTAAGGGTTAATTTCCACAAATAATCAAATTTTATAAGTGATAAGATGTTAACATTTTATCTATGTAATACAGCTTAAAGTATTTTTAGTGGAACTAACACATTAGGAGAAGCAACCAAAAGTTTGAGTAATCCATGTTGGCGAGATAAGAATATTGGATTGTTGCCATTAATGCCTATGAAAAAAAAACAAAACAAAAATAAAACAGCTTTTAAGTAAAATATACTAATACGAAACATTAGAGTAATTTAATAGATAGCAATAGACCTGGGTGAAATGATTACAAATATATTATACAATTATATAATTGTAGCATCAAATGAAGATTAAAACTAATATCAAACTTAGAGTATAAAATGGCTAAAAGATAAAATATTTATTCAAACATTAAAACCTTTGTAAATAGATTGAACTTCACTCAATTTAATTAAAAATTAAACAAATAAAAATTAATTGAAAATCACTTGATCCAATTTTAAAGATATTTTTAATAAAAAAGTTTTAGCTTTAATATCTAAAACAATTTTTTATTAAAATTAACAGACAAAAACTAGAGAGTGCAATAAAATATATTAGTAAAAACCTGCACAAAGTATTCCACCATTAACACTGGTAAAGTGTATGTTAACAATATTCTTTACATTTTTTGATACTAGAACAGTAGATAGAAAATTATTGACAAATAAGCAAGTAAATATAAACAGAAGCAAGTAAAATATTTAAAGACTTAAGTCATAAACTGACAAAATAAAATTTACTTACAAGAGCGAGAAACAATCTGCTTAGATGACGAAATGTAGGCTTGATAATCAGAACTTGTCACTGTCAATTGAATATTCCCTTCTAACTCATGCTACAGATAATTAAATTTAATCAAAATTTCTTAAATAAATTTAAACAAAAAACAAATACTTTGTTACAAAAGAAAACAGTTTTTAAAGAGGAAGTTATGGACAGATCAGGTTGATTCTTAAACTTACAATATTTATGTCCAAAGCAATCACACTTTCAAAGCGAGAGCTGTTACCTTTTAAAGTGCCTAAATTTATAAACATAAAATATTATAGACTCTCAATAGTAGAAATATTTCAAAGCAATAAAAAAGATCTCTATAATTATTTTGAAGTTGCACGAATAAATTTTAAATAACTAACATGAACTAGATCATAAAATGATAATATTTTGAAAATATCAAAGCTATTAATCTACAACTAAAAAAAGTCTTTACTTATACTTTAGCGTTTTATATATATGTGTGCATGTATATGTGTGCATGTATATATATATGTGTGCATATATATATATGTATGTGTGTATATATGTATACATATCCAAAAATATCAAAGTAGATATAATATTTAATGTAAAACCTATTTACCTAAAGCAGCAACATAACTTTTGCCACTAAAATTTAGCGCAAGAAGGAAAATTGTGCCAAAACCTGTATTTTTCATGTCAATAACTTCAACATTCACTAAGTCTCCCATCTGAATAAATTAAAAAAACATTTAAACTAATTAACTAGTTAACAGTATTACTTGAAATTTTTTTATTCACTGCATTTTTTTTTAAAAAAAGAAATTAATGACAACTTAAACCATTTTTACTTTTTTTAGTTTAAAAAAAAACAACCTGCAAATTGCTTCCTGGTTCTACGGAAGCCTTTAATGTTGGCAATAGTTCAACTCTAAACAGCATCTTAAAAATGAAAGCAAATTACTTGAAAATAGTGTATATGTATAAATTTTGTTAGCACAAAATAAATTCTTCCACCATCCAGGTTTGATTTATACTTTGTAAAAATTAAGGTTTAATAGAAAAATCATTACTTTACAAATAGGTTTTTGCTCGCCTGATATTTCCCACTTTTGCAAGGTTCCTTTATCTACCACATAAAAATATCTGGAAAAAAAAATAGAGGACGCATAAAATATTTTTACATTAATATGCAGAAATTTTAAAAAGCAATTTCATGCTAAACAGTTTCAATAGCTATGATTATTAAACATAAAAATATCTGGAAAAAAAAATAGAGGACGCATAAAATATTTTTACATTAATATGCAGAAATTTTAAAAAGCAATTTCATGCTAAACAGTTTCAATAGCTATGATAATTAATAAAACTAAAACTTTTAGATTTTGTGAATTTTTTTCTTTAACATCAAATTTGCTGCAAGTTTGATGTTAAAATACTTCACTATTACATAGATATAAAGCTTTTACTAAAAGTCATAAAAGTAAAGAGCTAATAACCTGTAAAAATTGCAAGTTTGATGTTAAAATACTTCACTATTACATAGATATAAAACTTTTACTAAAAGTCATAAAAATAAAGAGCTAATAACCTGTAAAAATTGTAATTAAACCAAAAAAATAATCTTTTACAATGTAAAATGAGTACGGAGTAAGAGCTTGATTACAAAATATTATTCTTAAACTAAAATCAAAACTATATGCATTTATTTAGAAACTTACCTTTCATTTTGAGAGAAATCTATTGTACCACAGCAGAGACATGGGTCGCTCTTATGATTAGTAAATAAAAAAATGCAGTTATTTATCAATTATATAATGAAACCATATATATATATATATATATGGAAATGAAACCATATATATATATATATATATATATATATATATATATATATATATATATATATATATATATATATATATATATATATATATATATATATATATATATATATATATATATATATATATATATGTATATATATATATATATATTTGGTCTAGGAATTAATTCGTGCGGTTTTTAATTGAAAATTGAAGGTTTATTTCAAAAACTAAATGGATGAATACATTAATGAAAATAGTGTCCATCGCTAGTCACTACTTTTGCCCTTCTTTCCGGCAATTTACGAATTCCGTGTCAAAAAAATGCTTCATCCTTAGAAGTGATCCAATCAGAGACCCATTTTTCGATATTTTCTGAAGAAGTGAAGCGCTGCCCAATCAAATCGTTATTCATGCAATCGAACAAGTAGTAGTTTTTGACAGGTTTTGCAACAAGTGGTCGAGCGTTATGCTGAAAAATGAGTTTATCATGTCTGTTACCCCAATCTGGTCATTTTATGACCAGAGCTTGCTTTAAATGCATTAATTGTCGTCGATAACGTTCTCCATTAATAGTTTCACCAGGTGTCAGAAGCTCATGGTACACCACACCTTTCATATCCCACCATATACACAGCACTTGTACAACCTTTGCACGGTGAATATTCCATTTGGGTTGTGAAGGACCTGGTTCACCTGGCTTTACCCAGGCCTTTTTTTGTTTAGGATTCTCGTAATAAATCCATTTCTCATCACCAGTAACAATTCGATGCAAAAATCCCTTTCTTTTCTGTCTTTCAAGCAGCAATTCACAAATGGTCTTTCTTCTTTCCACGTCTCTGTCTTTCAATTCATGTGGAACCCAATGAGACATTTTTTGAATCATACCCATGGCTTTGAGGCGTCTGGAAACTGTTGATTGTTCAACTCCTAATGATTTTGCAAGGTCCTCTTGCGTTTGACAAGAATCCTGATCAAGCAATGCTGCCAACTCTGCATCTTCAAATTTTTTCGGCTGTCCTGGTCACTCTTGGTCTTCCAAACAAAAATCACCACTTTTAAACCATGCAAACCACTTCTGACATGTTCGCTCAGCTAGAGCATGGTCACCATAAACTTCAACCAATATACGATGACTTTCGGTAGCACTTTTCTTCATGTTAAAGTAATGAAGAAGAATCCCCCGCAAAAACACTTTATCAGGAACAAAAATCGACATAATCAGTTAAATTAAAAAAAGTGTTGTTTACGCTTAAATCAAATGATTTATAATGAAAATGATGCGCAATAACAGTGATCTTCGCACGCATGCGTGGCTAAACGAAACACTGAGACAGTAAGCTAGTTTTGTAATCCCTTGTCAAACCGCACGAATTAATTCCTAGACCAAAAATATATATATATATATATATATATATATATATATATATATAGAGAGAGAGAGAGAGAGAGAGAGAGTCAGAACAGAATTTAATTATACAGTCATTTTTGAATTTATTTTTCTGCTAAAATTAATTTTTAATGTGTAATGTTTCAAATAACTACAAGATAAGTTTATAACTTTTCATCAAGTGTAAAAAAGTTTGTTTGTTATAACATTTTTACTATTTTTCTAGGACAGGTATTAATTTATTTGCACAGAAATTTATTGTACAACACTTTTTTCTTGATAGTTTGTAATGAAAATGAGTGTTTTTGATATCTCTAACCTATCATATACCTATTTTATTAATGTTTTATTTCATGTTATATTAATTTCAGTGACTCATCATATTTTTAGGAAAAAAACTCTTTATGTCAATAAGCATGGCACCAAAAGGGAAATATTTAAATGAAACTCAATGAAAACTTGTTATAGACTTGGTTAAACAAGAGAAATCTTATAGAAACATAAAAGTTATAAATACTTCTTTTATCACAGTTGGAGCAAATGTAAAGAAATACAGACCACATGACACATTTGAAGTTTGTACTAGAGGAGAACAAAAGCTGAAGACAATTCCAAGAGATGATAGAGAAATATTCAGAACTGTAAAAATAAAAAAAAAATTGCAAATAATCACTGGTCTCAATTAAAAATCATATTGATAAAGCAGGGTTTAGCAGATATCATATGAAGAAACTGAATTTCAAAAAAATCATATGATAAAACTGAATTTCACAAAAAAGTATTATTTAATGCTACAATCTTTTTGGGAGAAAGTTCTTTTGTCTAATCAATAGAAGTTTTATTAAAAAAAAAAATGGATTGAGTTAAACACAGTGGTGAAAATGTATTGGTTTGGAGTTGTATGGAATGGCATGGAGTAATTAAATTAGAGTTTTTTGATGAAACTATCAATAGTAATTTATATATTGATACATTGGACCAAAATTAAAATCTTTTGCTTAAAAACATAGGCTAAAAAGTAATTTTGTGTTTCAACAGAACAATGATCCAAAACACACTACTAAAAAAATCAAGCCTTTTTTTGATGAAAATTACATTACTGTTTTAAGAATGACTAACATAAACCCCTGATTTAAATCTATAGAGCATTATGGACTTTATTAGATAAGAAAACAGACAATAGACCATTTACGAAAAAAGAAGATTTAAGCTGTTGTTAAATGGTTTAGTACTGTTAATAATCAAATCAAATGTTAAATGGATGTCAAATGCCTAGCAGAAGTAATAAGAGTGACAGAAGAAGCAACTAAATATTGAAAAATATGTTTTTGTAATAGATAAACACTTTTTTGTCAATTATTTTACAAAATAAGTATATAAAGCTTAAGTATGTATATAACATTTTCTTGTACAATCTTTTTCTGTGCTACTGTTTTTTGAACATTTTTTTTTTTTTTAAATCAAATTATTATGTAATTCACAAAAAAAAAAAAAAAAAAAAAAAATTAAGACTTTTTCCATGTAAAAGAAATCAGAAAAAAAAAAGAAAAAGTTTTCTATAATTATTCTAAGTTACAATATTTGCATCTAAAGCACCAAGTTTACTCAAAAATGATTCTATATCTTACATTTACAATATAAAAAAAGGAAAAGAGTACCAATTTCTCTTGAACAGATGGCTGCAGCCAATAGCTGGACATTCGTTTCCCTATACCTGATAGCATCCCAGTTGATGCAAACAACTGTTGATACTGTATGTTTGACTAAATAGTAATATGGGAATGAAACATTTGAGAAACAACATTTTTTTACAATTTTAAAAGAAAAGTAATTCACATTTAAAAACATCACTAAGTAAGTCAATGCAAAATATAATCTTTTTTAGGACTACACTTGGAAAAGAAAACCCCAAAACCTCAAAATCATTATTTTGATCTCTGTAAAAAGCATCTAAAACCATCTTAAGATGAAAGATAGTAGATTCCAGTTAATAAATATAGCAACTTTGACATATAAATGTCAGGAGTTTTTTGCTAAAGTAGGGAAATAGAATTTTCCGGAAAAAAATTATTTTTCTTACATCCAAATTTCTTATCCTAGAAAGAAATTTTCAAAATATGTAACTAAAAACAATCCAGTTATGTTTTATAACAATAAAAAACTCTAAAAAACAGATACTGTACTTTTTTTTACTCCTCAAGACATTTTAGTTGCTGGAATTTTAACTTTCCTTGTGATAATAAATTATTTATCTTCAAATGACAAAAATAATTTTTTAATTAAACAATGATACTTATAAAAATAAAATATCGACAGGTATTACATAAAAATAAATAAATAAGCAAACATACATTGTTAAGTATTGAAAGTAGATATATTTCACCAGTACTTGTTAACAGCACCCAGCCAAATGGCTACACAACAAATATTTCATTTCCTTTTAAAATGCAACTCTTTAAGTTTTAGGAAGTATGTGTATGTATGTATGTATGTATGTATGTATGTATGTATGTATGTATGTATGTATGTATGTATGTATGTATGTATGTATGTATGTATGTATGTATGTATGTATGTACATACGTATATACATACATACATACGTATATACATACGTAAGTACATACGTATATACATACATATATACATACATACATACATACATACATACATACATACATACGTATATACATACATACATACATATATACGTACGTATGTACATACGTATATACATACATACATACATACATACATACATACATACATACATACATACATACATACATACATACATACATACATTAGTTTAAATAGTATGGTAACTCTTTAAAAACTATTTTAACCAATAGTTATTATAAAAAACAAGTGAAAAGAAAATA
Source organism: Hydra viridissima (assembly GCF_058129835.1). Lineage (NCBI taxonomy): Eukaryota > Metazoa > Cnidaria > Hydrozoa > Anthoathecata > Hydridae > Hydra > Hydra viridissima. The sequence continues at coordinate 5,539,036 of NW_028324303.1, forward strand.
AAAAATCATAAAACTATAAATCAATCAATTTAAATTACATACTGCTACAGACACCAAACTATGTGATTGCTTTCCTTCAAGTGAAATATTTACATCAAAATAAGTTGAGACTTTAGTGATACTTGGCCAATACCTCACAGTTCCCTCAGGTGACACATTTATAACACTTGTTTTTGTGTTGATAATTGGAACCACTTGAGAATCATTTTGTACTATGCAGGTTAATCGAGATTTATGTTTTAGAGCAGTGTAGCAAAGAGGTAGTGTTACACAGGGCAACACCTAATTTAAAAAACAATAAAAAAAGAAATAAAAAACACATATTTCAAAGCTGATTGCCTTCCATAGACTATAGTAACTTAAAATACAATTTATTGATACCTTTCTGTTTGTACCAGTAGAGTATCTCCATGTATAAATGCTTTGATTAGTAACAACAGCTGCCCATCCAGATGGTTCAGTTAGTGCTGTTACTAAAAGGATATTAGCAATGTTTTTAGAATAAAAAATAAAAAAAAAAATTTTCTTAAGAATATATGCATGTAAAATTGTATGAATACAATTTGAAATTACATACATGTTTACTTTTATTTTAACATATAATACATAAACACCCAACTAAATGCATTTATTTATGTATGTAATGTATGTGTACACATTGCATAACATACATAAGAGCATGTAGATAAAATAAAGTTTTATGTTAAATAGAACAAAAGAAATATTTGTTGAATACAACAGAAGAATATGTAAGCAGTAGAACTAGAGAATCTTACTATCTTTTTCTGATGTTAATATGGATGCAACTTCAATAGGCAAATCAGTTCCATATGTAATCAGTTCATGAAGTTCACCTTTCTCAATTATCTTACTTGATCTACTTAAAGAAACCACAGCTACACTAGCAATCCAAAATGTGCCATTTAAAAGCATTAAGAAATTTATAGAAAAGCATTTCTGATAAATATTTTAAAGCACTGAAAAATAAGCAGAAAGTACATTTCAGAACTTTTTGGTTTTTTTTTACTTTTAAAATATTATTAACGTAGCATACCCTGAAATGAATGATTTTGTTTGAGCATCTTTCATGCCTTCAACATAGGGAGTTCTAAATGGAGAAACTATACTTCCTTTATCAAATGGAGAGCTCAGACTGTCTTGTTTTTTTTGTAGATTAAGTCTTTTTGGGGTATACATTTTTATATCTTTGACTAAATATATTGGAAGAGTAAATGCAAATTAGTGACAGTAATAGTACAATTAATAATAACAAAACAAATCTGAAAAATTTATATTTCAATTTTTATAAATCTTTTCTAATTGTTAAAAAAAATCACTATTGTTTTAAAAAACAAGTTTAAAGCATTAAATTAAAAAATTAATATGAGAAGTTGCAGTTCTCGTTTTTACAAATGTATTACATCTATTCCAATCCGAGGTTGGTCAAAAGAGTACTTAGATTTTATAAAGTTTATATGGTTTTTTTGTTGTTGGCCTAACCAATCTAAGAATAGTAACCGATAACAAATTTACTGAAATATTCCCTATTAAACCCAATACAGAATGGTTAAGAAAAATATATTATAGTTATAAAAAAACAAACAAGCTTTTTGGATGGCTTAGTTTCGCGCGTTTCTTTATATTGTCTACAAATGGTATGAAGGTTGCCCGACGAGAAATGGTTTTGTGCTGTGATCTCATAGCATGAATGAAAATATATTGTTTACTGAACGACCAGCAGAAAATAAAATTACGACAAATGGAAATATCGGGATCTAGGATTTAATCAATAGAAGGTTCAGTTCTATGACGTATGTGAAAAATTGAAATGAAAATTGTTTACTTAATGATCTTAGGCAATAAAGAGAAGAGACAGCCATCCGGTTTTTCGTTTCAACGCCACTACACAGGTCAACTTCGACGATTGACCTTGTACTTTTTTCTCATTTGATGATGGTTTGCTGCGTAAGATTGCATCCTTTAAAATGAAAAATTTAAACCACTAACTACGTTGTCACTTGTTATTGCCGTGTCAAATTGTTATCATCGCAGATCAAAAAAAGTTTTTCAACTTTTCAACTTTTTGTGTGACTACTTAACGAGTATTATCTCTTCTTTTTAATTACACAAAAATTCTCTTTTAGCCCGCATGAGTAATGAAACGCGGTTTTGCATAAAATGAATACGTATATGGTACACTACCGTTCAAAAGTTTGGGGTCACATTGAAATGTCCTTATTTTTAAAGGAAAAGCACTGTACTTTTCAATGAAGATAACTTTAAACTAGTCCTAGCTTTAAACAAATACACTCTATACATTTGTAATGTGTTAAATGACTATTCTAGCTGCAAATATCTGGTTTTTTGTGCAATATCTACATAGATGTATAGAGGCCCATTTCCAGCAACTATCACTCCAGTGTTCTAATGGTACAATGTGTTTGCTCATTGGCTCAGAAGGCTAATTGATGATTAAAAAACCCATGTGCAATCATGTTCACACATCTAAAAACAGTCTAGCTCATTACAGAAGCTACAAAACTGACCTTCCTTTGACCAGATTGAGTTTCTGAGGCATCACATTTGTTGGGTCAATTAAACGCTCAAAATGGCCAGAAAAAGAGAACTTTCATCTTAAACTCGACAGTTTATTCTTGTTCTTAGAAATGAAGGCTATTCCATGCAAGAAATTGAAGATTTCCTACAACGGTGTGTACTACTCCCTTCAGAGGACAGCACAACAGGCTCTAACCAGAGTAGAAAAAGAACACTGACATTGGAAAGAAGAAGGCTAGAAAAAGGTGTTGTAGACGGATGAATCCAAGTTTGAGGTGTTTGGGTCACAAAGAAGAACGTTTGTGAGACGCAGAACAAATGAAAAGATGCTAGAAGAATGCCTGACGCCATCTGTTAAGCATGATGGAGGTAATGTGATGGTCTGAGGTTGCTTTAGTGCTGGTAAGGTGGGAGATTTGTACAGGGTAAAAGGGATTCTGAAAAAGGAAGGCTATCACTCCATTTTGTAACGCTATACTATACCCAGTGGACAGCGCTTGATTGGAGCCAATTTCATCCTACAACAGTACAATAACCCTAAACACACCTCCAAATTGTGCAAGAACTATTTACAGCAGAAGCAGGCAGCTGGTATTCTATCGGTAATGGAGTAGCCAGCGCATTCTCCAGATCTGAACCCCATTAAGCTGTTGTGGGAGCAGCTTGACCGTATGGTACGCCAGAAGTGCCCACCCAACCAATCCAACTTGTAGGAGCTGCTTCTAGAAGCGTAGGGTGCATTTTTTCCAGCTTACCTCAACAAATTAACAACTAGAATGCCAAATGTATGCAATGCTGTAATTGCTGCAAATGGAGGATTCTTTGACGAAACCAAAGTTTGATGCAAAAACAATGTTATTTCAAATACAAATTATTATTTCTAACCTTGTCAATGCCTTGACTCTATTTTCTATTCATTTTGTATGGTGGTGAATAAGTGGGACTTTTCATGGAAAATACAAAATTGTTTGGGTGACCCCAAACTTTTAAACGGTAGTGCACATATTATGGGCTTCTAAATCAAACTGTATGTTAATGATGGATTTAATCAGCTTTATTTCTTTATTTTCTTCATACAATCATAATTTGTTAACCTAGCTTTAACAATAGACATAGATTTTCAATTGGATTCAGGTCTGGCAAGTTTTCTGGCCATTTTTAGGTTTTAATCTTAGTTTCTGTTATGTATTTAATGATTTTCTTTGAAGTATCGAAAGATCCCGTCGTTTTTAAGGAAAAGCATCTTCATCTCCGGTAGCAGTTTGTGTTGTATGAGATTGATATATTTATTTGAATTTATCATACCATCCATAGGATGTAGTGCTCCAATACCCAAAACGCTAAAGTAACCTCAAAACGTCCTACTCGCATCTCCGATTGATTTACGAATGAACTGTGATCTGCGACTCTATATTCAGAAACAGGCATTCTAATATGAATATTATTGACAGAACAATATGAATAACATTAAGTATTTAATCATGATTTCAGTCATAATTTCAAATAATTAATCGATATGAATTTACGATTAGAAAGAAGAATCAGTATTATCTTGCTCCAAATTTCCTTTACCCCATCTCATGTTGTTTAGCTCATGCCAGGTATTTCTTTTTCATGACTAGTGCTAGCAACTGCTTCTTTAGTGGCTTTTTGGTCGACCAGCGACGAGCAAGCGTTGTTTAACAGTTCTCGAGCTTAACCAAATTTATTTTACATTCTACATCTATTAAAGTATTAAAGCAACATTTACATTCAATATACACATTTAGTATAAGATTAAAAAAATATATAGTTCACGTTCAGCAATCACCTCAAAAATCAAAAACACTTTAAAAAATATAGTCCTATTGTGCATTTAAAAATATAGTCCTATTGTGCATTAAAAAATATAGTCCTATTGTGCATTTATATGTATAACCTTAACCAGCAAACTAGCAAATGAACCAGCAGAGCAAAGTAGTTTATTGATTACGTTTTATGGATTGAAAAACTTGATTGATATAAGGCCTAAGATTATGTTGGAACACCTTATTGGCCATCGGGAGAAAGATCTAGAGATCTTCAGCATTGTGATGAAAGTTTTTTTAGCCATCTGCAAAGTGTTGAAAATAACATAAATCAAAAACGTTAAAAATGACATGTATGAAAATACATATCAGGATTATTTAAACGTAACATATTTATGATATTGGTTAATTAAAGTTAATTTTTCGATACGTCGAAAATCGCCTATGGAGCGGCTTGTTATGTCCTTTGAAATAAAGGACGTACGCAATGGAATTTCTTGGAAAAAATTTTAATCGATATTCACGATTGTCATGGGCAACTGTGATATTGCATTATGTCATGAGCAAAAAATATGATGAAGATATTGAGAACTTGATCTACAGTACAAGGTGCTAAGGTCATGGCTAACTCATTCTTTTACCAAAATAGCAAATGGGTTGTGAAAAACGTTCAAAATAGTTCAAATTTTAAACCTACTTAAGGTACCAGCACAAAAGATAAAATATGCTGAATGATTTATAAATTGTTGGTCTCTAAACTTTTTGGGAAAAAGGATTATTCGTGAATTTAATGAGTAATCATAAAAATATTACCAAACTATCTAAAAAATATTACCAAACTATCTAAAATTTAACGAGAAGTCTTTAAAATATTATAACTTTTTTTGAAATTATCCAACCTTACTACCTTACCGTATATCTCTAAAGTTGTTGATGTGGTAACTAAGAACTTTTTGTAAAAAGTTGTTATAGAAATTGCCTTTAATTTCTAGCGATTCAAGAGATCTGGTTCAATTCAAGCAAAGGCACCTTGGACCGCTCTAACCATTCACTTCAAATATCATTGTTACTTTTAACAAAAATATATTTTAGTTAAGGTTGCTTTAAGTTTGCTTAATAGTGCTCAGCTTGCCTCAACGGGCTGTTTCCAACATCATCAACCGATTCAAGGAGCTTGAAGAAAAAAGTGATTGTCCTGGTAGAGAATAAAACACGATGTAAAAAAACCGACTGGACTTCTATTTTCAACAAAAATACAAATTGTATGCTTTTTTAATAGCGGTTGGTTTTTTTTTTTGTGATGAAAAGTAATGTATACATTTGTCGCAAATAAAACAGACACAATTTGCTTTATTTAAACAGTTCCGAGGCATGGCTAAATATTCTGGATTAATTTATCTGGCAACTCAAAAAACTGAACCTTCCAAGAACTTCGTAAAGTTCAAGTGCGTATAATCCGAAGCCTCTTTACTTCAAAAACCCAGTCCTTTATTTGAGTATCTGTCCGACATATTTTCAAGAACATCACTGGTATGTTTGACTAGAGCATGTACATTTGATCAAACCCAGTTTGTTTTTGGTTTCTTGATGCTCTTGAATCTTAAACGAAATTTTAAACGGAATTCAATCCCTGGTTCATCCTCTCAAACATTTAGACGTCTTCTTTTATGAAACTCAAAATTCGTCATCTTCTGCAGAAACATATTTGATCACGTTTTTCAAATTGTTAACATATTCTAGAAATTTAGAGGATTGACTATGCTTAAATTAAGCACTGTGGAGGTTTTTTTCTTGGAGATTCTAACTTGGTATTCTACTCATGTTTAAAAACACTCCCTAAGCTTTCCTTGTTAATGTTATACTGATGTTCTATAAAAAAAATCGCTCCAGGTTTAATTTTACAAAACATCAGTATAACAGTAACTAAGAAAGCTGTCATATTTGTGCTATTACTGGAAACATAAAGTGTCTAAGAAATTTTTTTTAAGAATCTGTCTCCGCCATCTGTGAAGTGGGAAAAATGAGAAAAAGTATATACATCCCAGCTAACACAAAACGTTCAAGAACGTTCTAAAAACGTTGGAAACGTTCTTAGAACGTTCTTAGAACGTGCCCAAACGTTTCTAACGTTCTACGAACGTTTCTTGAACGTTTTGTGCTAGCAGGGATCATCATTAAGTTTTTTTACCCGATTCAAACGCATAACAAGAGCGAGACAACCAAAACACCAGAAAGGCACTCAATTACATGAAAATTACATGTTCAATTACATGTTCAATTACATGTTCAATTGCATGAAAAGTAAATAAGTCCCACCATTAAAGTTTAAAACTGTTTTGCAAACACAAACAAACACGAAACATAGTGATATGAGTTTAAAAAAATCTTCTGTAGTCATTCTGAGACAAAGGCTAATCGAAAGAACTATGACTCAGAAGTTGAAACAACAAGTACTAAACAAACTTGATGAAAAAAATCCATTGTCTATAGGAGAATTAAAAAAAAAAACATTCATTTTATGAAAAAATTTTTTGAAGATTTTAAGGGGAAATTTTTTATGAGGAAACCTTGAGAGATTCTCCTCTTTTATGAGAAACTTTTGAGGGCTCTCTCCTTTTTCGGGGAGAGTTTTATGATAAAGAATTTAGAGAAGGATTTGAAAACAGAGGTTATTGGAAAAAATATAAAAAAAAACAGTTCATATAGACCGCACTATAAACAGTTAAACAGTTCAAGTAAGAACAGTTCATATAGGCCGCGAGTTCAAAACTGGTAAGGAAAAGAAACATTTGAATGACTTTAATTAAGTGCTATTATCTGTATTGGTATTTGTATATGTTAATGTTAAAAAATATACAATGACTTTCAGATTTGTGCAAGCTCTCCATTGAAGCCTCTCATAATGGACTAACTGTAAAACAAATTTCGTAGTTTCATAGGATTCTTTCACTGTTATTGTGTATGCTATGGGGATAGATAAATATAAATTGCTCACATGTGGAAGAACCGAAGAAAATTTTATGGCCGTCTTTGATGAACAACCACCAATCATTCTCTACATTCGTATGGATGAAAACACGCATCCTATTTTGATAATCCAAGTCTTGTTCCAAACAACTTTAGCTGTGTCTAGGTGATTGTCTTAGGCTTATAATCAGACAGCCACTCCTCGTCTTCATTTTTACTGAGTTCGTTTAAAACCTGACTTTTCCTGATCATCAATAGTAACAACACAACTACCCAGTGTTGGTACAGGTGGATCTTCTCTTCGCAGATGGTAAATCAGAATAGACATTACAGTGAGCAGTCTTTTTACTAAATTGTGTCGTCTTTGTCAAGCAAAAATTACAATCAGTGACGTGATCTTTTTGTTCACACCATTCCATAGGGATTAAAAGAGGAAATTTTTTCAGTTTTCCATATGACCATTTAGATTAGAGGTACACTTTATACACATATTTTGGTGTGCAAATGTCTTATCTTGATCCCTTAACTTCATTTTAAAGTAATCATAATATACAGCTCTGATTTTCAATATAATGAACCTTGCTTCGCCTTTAAAAATAAATTCACCACAAATGTTACAAAAATGGTCTGGATTGTTAACACAATTTCGCCCATGGGTTATTGTGTAGTTTAAAAACATTAAATTTTACTGTTATAATGTAGCAATTTATTTCAAAACTGTTAAAAACTTTTTATGAACTCACTTGAACTACGATAGTCAGTGCAATATATCAAGAAGCATTTACAAATTAACACAAAAGTTTCAATCATTTAAACAAACATAAAAGCATTTAATCGGCATTATTTACATCGTATTTAACTGAGTATCGTTATAATAAAGCTTAATAAATTAAACAAACTGTTTGATAAATTGACAGAGGTAAGAAAGTATATATAACATAGAATTAAAAATACCACTATTTACATTAGTCACATACATATATTAGAAATTTATATCTCTGTAAATTACAGAAAACTATGATGATCTAGACAATCAAACCTATACTATTTCTTTCATCTACCATCGTGTTCTACAACATTTTGACATGCATGTATTTGTAGAAAAATTCATGTCGGCCAATGCTATTTGTCTTTCTAGAAAAATATCGGACGGCCTACGTATCAAATTTTGTTTTAAAGTTTAACCAGCACTGACAGATATTGCTCTATTGCTATATATAACTTTAACCGCCGGTTTTTACAGCAGAAGAGAAAGAAAGTTTTCTCCTTTTTTAACAAGACATGGAAAACAGGGTAACCAAATTAATAAAACAATTACAAAAACCGATACAATATTTTCAGAATGCTTCATTTTTAGGTGTTTTTTTTTTTTATATACTTTTTGACAATTCTCTCAAGCGAGTAGTGAAATAATATTTCATGGCATCAAAGAAAAAGAAATACTTTTAGCGTTTTAGTGATCAATGACTACTGAGCTTCAATGAGTATTAAATCTTGAAAAATCGTTATGTAATAAAAACCTCACCGCAACATACCATAGTAGGTTGCAGCGATTTGATTACTTGTGTAAAAATTTGAAAGAAATGAAAACCTTGCAGGTAAACGAGTTCCTCGTACTTTGGCATCTTAAAAGGGTAAAAATAATTAGGTATATTTAACTACTATATTTATTTAGTATACTTATCTTTTGGAAATACATAGGTGTTTGTTTTAGTGTTGATTAATCAGCTACTATCAATACATCACAAAACAAGAATTCAAAAAATCTCAGGACAAAAAGTGAGTCGAGCAGCATTGGAGTTTATAACGAAACCAGCATAGACAACAGCAACGTTTGTTAATAAGACAGGACTATTAGATCCTTCAATTTCTTCAAAATCAAACAAAAATAATGCTAATATTGTGAACGATGAGTTTAAACAAATTTTAAAAATTTGATGGGACCAAACTTGCAAATCCCTTTAATCAATTCCAAAAGAACTGGTTTAACAAGTATATTCTTTTTCAACCAATAAAATTTTATTCAATGTTTTAACTCAGTCATGTGTGCTTTATTGTTTTAAACCCAGTCAAATGAATGAGGGTTCAAATATCTGGACTTTTTTTGTTCTCGGGGGGGGGGGGGGGGGGGACGGAGAATTTTAATGCCTCTCCCGAGAAAGTTCTTTAAAAAAGGGAATACCTGATTTTAGAATTTTTCCATCAATTCTCTGTATTTCTTTGGATATCAAAATTACTTAACTAGTTAAAATATTTATTTTTGTTTAAATAGGACTTGAACTGAAGTTATTTTTGTGACATATAGCAGCTTCTTAAGAAAACTATTGCATTTAAATGACTGTCTGTCAAACCAGTTCTAAATTTTGTAAAAAAAAAAAAAAACCAGTTGAAGTAAAATGCTCATTCAGCCTCAACATTAGAAAAAAGTGCATTACAAACAAAAAGTGCATTAGATAGACAAAAAGTGCATTACAGATAAAAACTACATTACAAACAAAAAGTTGCATAGTGATAGACAAAAAGTGCATTTCCAAATTATGAGATCTTTTGTGAGTAGCTTCAAACAAACAAATTTTTAATCAAAATAAAATTTATGGTTGTGTTATTGGAACTAACTTCAATTTTTTTTTCTTTTTTACAAACTTTTTAATTGTTCAACCAAAGATTTTTAAAAACTTTTTAATTGTTCAACCAAAGATTTAGATGACTCATCTGTAAGAGTGCTTAGATAATATAGTAAAAAATTTTCATCCAACTCTTTTTGGAAGGAACTTTTTCAGAAAATATAATAAAAATTTTTTGTTTCAGAAAATATAATAAAAACTTTTAGTTGCTCAGAAGATTCCGAATTGTCTACCAATGACAAATAAAATTAATTTATACTAATTTATTAAAGTACAGTTCTTTATAATCTTTCAATTACCTTTTTTGATATATATATATATATATATATATATATATATATATATATATATATATATATATATATATATATATATATATATTTCTTGAATTAAAAAGAAAAAGTTAAATAAGCGCAACTCCATGAAAAGCAAGACATGACTCTCACCATTTTAGATTTCTACATGACTCTCACCATTTTAGATTTCTGATTTTTTTTAGTACAATTGTTAGTTACGTAAAAAAAAAACTTCATGTTTTAATTGATAATAATAAATAGTTATGAACTTAAATTTATTACTTAGTCATGAATTTTTGATTAAATATAGCTGAGGGGTAGCAATTTTAATATATTTTTTCTTTATTAAAAATGTAATATCTTTTCAAGAATGCAGTAAAGTTTTTTGAAATCAGGAAGAATCCCAAAAAGAAAATGAGAACTTGGTATAAATTTACTTTCTACTTATAAATTTCATTTTAAAATTTTAAGAGCAAAACTCCACTTTAAAATAATTCGTTACACTGCAAAACGTCCTCAAACATCACTTGATATTTTTCTTGTTTAAAGTAGATAAAACAAGTACCCGTCATAGCAAGTTATCTTTGCAAAAAGAATTGTTTTAGCTTCTTCAAGTCTGTAAAAATTATGAGCTCAACACTGCCATACAACAATAGAAAAATTTAATGCTTTAAGCCAGAGTATGACTGAATTGCTGCTTCATAGCAAAGCTATGCAGCACTTGAATATAATATACTATTTAAAATGAATGAGCAACGTTTGTCAAGATGTTTTTATACAATCTTTAAAAAAAAAATTGCCGTTTCTTATTACTAGGTGGGTTAGGTATCATTTGTGGTGTAGCACCATTATTTGGAACATTTGGTTGGAGCGATTTTTTCTTTTCTCTCTACAATTTTTTGTTTGTTTACTGGATTTGTTTGTCCAAGCCAACCAAACGAGAGTCAAGAAGAAATGGTTCACAGGTGCGTACTATGTTTATCTCCCATATTAATTTTGTTAATGTAACATTTTACACACTTTTAGGGGGTAAGGTAATACCAAAATATGTTCGGTTTTCCTTCGTAAAAAAAAAGTAAACGTCGTTTTGAAAATTGTGATAAATGTAAGGCTGTTCAGTTTTTAATTTGCAATTTTAAAAGCAATTGCCAATCAACTGTTAGGAAATGTGGCTTGTTGTACACCTTTTACCAATGAAAGTCAGTACGTGCAAAGAGAATTACTTGTCTAAATACTACCAAAAGCAATTTTTGATTTTAATTGTTTTAATTTTCATGTAGCACATGTAATACAGTAGTAATGGAAATTTCAAACAAAGTTAAAAATTTAGTAGGCGTTTGTTTACTTATTTGAAAAGCGAAAAACGAAAATTTAAATAAATATTAAGTGAGAATAAATAAGAAAAAATTATATGTTGTTTAATATTTAAGAACATTACTATTGATGATAGTCGTTGCGTTATGTACAACTATAATCATAATCGTGATTGAAATTGCAATTAATTGGCAATGACGATGATCTTTTTTAGAATCATTAAGGCAGTTCAAATTGATCAACTAAAGAGAGACAGTCAAATTGATCAACTAAAGAGAGAAACAAAAGGTATTCAAAACCTCTACCAATCAATTGCATCATCTGTTTTAAACTTTCATTCACTCATTTTAGATGAAAATCAAAAAGAAAAAACGTTCTTTAAGATTTTATTCATGAATGCTGCGAGGTTGGAGGCTTCAACAACAAATCTAATCAGGTTTTAGAAAAATGTAGCACCTTTATTCGATTGTATAGCTCTCTCAGCATTCAACGTCAACTAACTCTTATAGACATGGCTACTCTTCTCAACGAAGGGGATAAAAAGTTAAAACAAACTGCTCTTAACATTATGGAGATGGTAAGAGATGAACAAATTCAAGATCGAAAATTTTTTCGAAAAGTTTTCTCAATGAACCTTTAAGTTACTTGAATAGAAGGTATACTCTATCATATATTTTCGATCATCCTGAAGAAAATGGAGCTCTTTTCGCTTATTTAAAACTATTGAAAAAGTTATCAACAGTTCAGAGCCCAGTTATTGGATGCTCAAGTTATGACCTTCAAGGTGTCTGCATAGAAATTAAAGTAATATTTTTTGTGTAAAAATCTTAAAAGCCTTTCAGCCATGAAAATTTGCTTTAAATCATTTACTTAAACAAACCGGACACTTTTAAAGGGGTTTTAAACAATTTTACCGTTTAATAAATTTTCATAACTTTGTGTAACTGTGTCATGTATGTTCATGTATCTGTGTCTATTGCCTGGGTGCAATGAATGATAGGAGATAACTGTCAAATTAAATTGATAAAAAACTTTTTATCAGTATTTTGTACTTTCTTATCTTTTTCGTTGCTTCTCAATCTCATTATAAGCAGTCTTAAAAATTATTTAGAATGGGGCTTTGCAACTATAAAAGTGTATTTGTAACATTAGGATAAACTATTTTTGATATCACATATAGCGAATTTACTTCAGGTAAAACTGTTCTTTCAATAGCAGTTTTAAAGACGTTTTTTTTATATGTATGTATGTACGTACGTACGTATGTATGTATGTATGTATGTATGTATGTATGTATGTATGTATGTATGTATGTATGTATGTATGTATGTATGTATGTATGTATGTATGTATGTATGTATGTATGTATGTATGTATGTATGTATGTATGTATGTATGTATGTATGTATGTATGTATGTATGTATGTATGTATGTATGTATGTATGTATGTATGTATGTATGTATGTATGTATGTATGTATGTATGTATGTATGTATGTATGTATGTATGTATGTATGTATGTATGTATGTATGTATGTATGTATGTATGTATGTATGTATGTATGTATGTATGTATGTATGTATGTATGTATGTATGTATGTATGTATGTATGTATGTATGTATGTATGTATGTATGTATGTATGTATGTATGTATGTATGTATGTATGTATGTATGTATGTATGTATGTATGTATGTATGTATGTATGTATGTATGTATGTATGTATGTATGTATGTATGTATGTATGTATGTATGTATGTATGTATGTATGTATGTATGTATGTATGTATGTATGTATGTATGTATGTATGTATGTATGTATGTATGTATGTATGTATGTATGTATGTATGTATGTATGTATGTATGTATGTATGTATGTATGTATGTATGTATGTATGTATGTATGTATGTATGTATGTATGTATGTATGTATGTATGTATGTATGTATGTATGTATGTATGTATGTATGTATGTATGTATGTATGTATGTATGTATGTATGTATGTATGTATGTATGTATGTATGTATGTATGTATGTATGACACAAAAATTGGCGAATGTATTGTTGCTGTTGTTTTACCATATTTGATGAAAGAGTATTTTATATCATTTGATATAAATATCAATCTAAGTGCAAATGGTAAAGTTATTGCCCTTTATGGCTCAAACTCAAAAAAGTATTTTTTGGTCCTGCTATAGAAATTAATAAAAAAGAAATTAATTTTATTACATATCAATCACTTTCAAAATTCAGCGCAAACCCTTTTACAATTGATTGAAAAACAACAGTTGGCATAACGTTGCTATGAAGTCAGAAGCTTGATAACAATGTTTTGAAATTGAGAATAATATTTATCATTTCCATAACTTATGAATGATAGTTACCACCTTGATGATAAATGGTTTCTTGATTATAATAATGTCAAAGTATTTGTTAGTGATACATATCCATCAAAAGAGTTTATAAAAAATCTAATTATAAGAATTATAACTCAAACTTTTTTATTTAGGTTATTTTGTTGCAACACTCGAAAGCCGTTAAATGACATTTTTGAACACCAAATAATGAATAAAGGAAATTGGACATTGAAATTTGATATAAAAATATACCACTCAGATGAGGACACCATTAAGCTTGTAAAGTTAAAAATGTGAATTTGTGAACAAAACTGAAAACATATTAATTAAATTACAAGTTCAAGGTTCAATGTGACGGAAAACAATAGTATTTTGAATGGTCTTTATACAGATAAATGGATAAATTGCCAAATTAAAAATATTCAAATAGAAAACAATAAATTCAATCTCATCTTCATGATAGACGAAAGAATACTCTTTTCAAATACAACTACAGTTTTGAATCTTTTTTCTAAGATGATAGCTGATGGTGAAAATGACGTTGGTCTAATTCGATAATTTTCTATCTTTGGAAATGAAAAGGGTATGTTTTAATGATGATGATAATAATAATAATAATGATAACAATAATAATAATAATAATAACAATAATAATAATAATAATAACAATAATAATAATAATAATAACAATAATAATAATAATAATAATAACAATAATAATAATAATAATAATAATAATAATAATAATAATAATAATAATAATAATAATAATAATAATAATAATAATAATAATAATAATAATAATAATAATAATAATAATAATAATAATAATAATAATAATAATAATAATAATAATAATAATAATAATAATAATAATAATAATAATAATAATAATAATAATAATAATAATAATAATAATAATAATAATAATAATAATAATAATAATAATAATAATAATAATAATAATAACAATAATAATAATAATAATTGTAATAATATTAATACACTTCATTGAAATGTAATCTATATCTTGGAAAGTATTCAAGTGGTTATAATGATATCCTGAAATAATTCCTTTGATAAACAATAGCAGTTTTAAATACAAGAATATAACATGAATTAGACCTTTAATGCATATTTACTATATTATTTAAAAAACTAATAAAAATTTTTATTTATTTTCATTTTAGATGAGCCATTGAAGGAGGATATAAACTCTGACGTAGGTATGTATAAAAAGAAAGCCCTTGAATAACCTGCTTAAGTAGCTTCATTAAAAGCTTCATAGGTAAGTTCCATTTCACTAATTCTAAACCTTAATTTGGTCTATAGAGCACAAGGTGCCTTTAACAGTACTATTGATATCGGTGAGTTAAACAGAAACCTTTTTTTAATACTCCCATCTCCAAATATACAGTTAATATAAGGAAGCCTTCTGAGGATAGAGCAATCTTGAATGGCGTCAGTGTTTGCAACGCAGAGAAGATAAGTAAGGTGAAGGAAAAGTTTGCATGAGATTACCCGCTGGTGCACTTTTTTAGTTATTGCAGATTGTGGTTTATCCAAATTTTGACGCTTTTAGATCAATATGAAGAAGCACAATTTTGAAAATTGATCAGTACTTCATATTGATCACTTAAACCACTACGTCTTGTTTTGAAAGACATTAATCTTTTGCGCATTTTATTTGCTGCAGGTGGTTGCAGGTGGTTGCAGGTGGTACGGTGTAACAAATCGAAATGTTGAAGCGAAAAAGAAAGTTAACACCTCACTTCAAATTGCATCTACTCTAATATCACAAAAATTGGTTGTCTCGCTTAAAATCTTATTAAAGTGTTTAACTTATAAAGTATTAAATTACAAAGTTTAAATTATAAAGTGTTCTGTATTAAAGTGAAAATGAAAACCTTATTAAAGTGTTCTACGGACCAGATTTTACAGAGAATTGCTGCATTTCAGAAAAAAACAAAAAATTTAAAGTTGAAATAAATAACAAACCAATAAGAATAGCAAAGATGTGCGAAGTGGTCAAGAATAATAGCGAAAATGTGCGAAGATATTGTCTGAGTATAATTTTTTCCGAACAAAACAAGACTCTTTTTGTACCACTATCGCAAGGCTAGACCATTCCCGAAGGGGTCGTACTTACATTTTAGGTAAACAAGAGTAATTCTTCAACAACAGGTCCGACTTCAGTACATGATTAAAACGATTCTTTTTTAAAAGTAGTAACATTAGTCAGTTCACCGAAATTAAAATTGAAAGCACTGATCGTACTGTATTACACGTATGTTCGGGCCCAAAAATGACGGTATATTGCGTTTATTTCGATATTGTTCTCAATAAGGAAATTATGCAGTTGCCATTTTCCTATATTGGGTCAATGAAGATACCCGAACAAACACATGTAAAAGTTTCCTATGGTTCACGTAAAAGGATATTTCACCAAGGAGTAATAGGCATAAATCTAGGCTCTTCAAATACCTTCCAAATGTATTTTTCTGAAATTTCCATTTAATGTAATATTTAAATTGTAAGGTTTTATGCTTTTTGTCAATCCAATCAAGAAAAAGACAAGAAAAATACTTTGACACTTTAAGTATAACATTCAATAATAAATAGTCACAGATCGTCTACGCATCATACAGATGGTGCAGATCTTTAACCATTTAGGTTCTAAATCAATCTTTCTTTCAGCTTTTTTCATGCCATGACTTACATCATGCTCTTTTTGTAGAGCCTAGTATTTTATCAAATATGTTAAATAAATACACATTTTTTACACTACAAATATTTAAAAAACGATAAGCTAATGTTTGTAACTAAGAAACGCTTGAATGTTTTACGGTAGTAAAAAACATTAGTTTTTAGTGTTGTGTTATTGTGATTATTATTGATACCATTTTAAGCATTACTTCAAATGGTATTAGCATAGTCAAATGAAATTTCCACTCGATATACATCTTTAAGTTAGAACTGAAAATTTTAAAGTTTACAATTTTAACTTTCTTCCTTTCGGAAAGAATAGGAACAAGAAAGGTGTTAAAACGAAAATAAGTCAGAGGGAAAGTTGTACTGTGAGTGTGATAAGAAAACAAAGTTAAAACAAAAAATTGCTCCCAATATTAGGAATTTAAATCTGCGGAGAAATTGAAAATTTATCTTGCACCCACATCACCACGTATTCAAACAATCAAGTTGCTACGAGTATTGCTGCAGAAAGCAATTAAATCAACTGTTAAGCTTCTTCCTGTAAAGAGCACAGTGAATACACTAAGAAACAATGATCTTCAGGAGCGAGCTTTCAATAAACGCTTAAAAGTCTGTAGAATATTTCCGGCAAAAAGGTTTGAGAATGAAAAAATTTTTTTATATTCATGACAGAAGTCCGAAGTAATATCAAGTTCTACTTATAACACGATGTCGCGACTAGCATGCTATTGGAATGGTCAAAACAATTTCAGGAACTGCATACAATCCTCACTGATTAATAAAACAATGTCATGCCATTTTATGAGGAGTTTTAAATGAACTCTGTTAGCTACTTCCTGGGCGTTTAAACTCCTAAAAAATAGCTTAATTAAGTAAGTAAGCAGCTTAATTAAGTAAGAGGCTCAATTTAGTTTTTAAGGAGACCATCCTTTGACTCTTTCCCGTAATAGAAATTTGAATACTTCATTTAAAAAAAGCCTAAAAGACATTTTAAATCATGTACTATTTTATCTTCAGTTTAAATTTATCAACTTATTAAAATTAAGACCGATTACACACTTTTATGGGTTCTCAACTTTGTCAGACAGCGTTTTTATAGACCCTTTTATCCAACGCTAGTTACAATTGTGAACGAAAAAATTGTCTTTAAGTTAAAAATGAGTTGTTAAGGAAGGGGAATATAAATATTTCGCTAAGTAATTCCACGCAGCTGGGCAATTTGAAGGACTTGTGAAAAGCTATTTGCTTTTCATGTTTAATTGAGGACAAATGTTGATTGGTCAGTTTAATATGAATTTATTCACCTATCAATTACAAAGTCTTTAAAAAGATAACTTTTTTATATTATTTGAATTTCATCCAAAAATGCAGACAAAATTGCTGATAATTCTTTTAGTGCATGTGGTTATAGCCAAAGCTGATTTTTCTGCAGAAGATGATATTTTCAAGATTATCCCTGATAATGGCGACTGCACTAAATTTAGCAGTAAATGCGATGAGCTCTGTCTTGATAAAAAAGCCTTTGCGGCTTCAAAATCTTGCGGAGCTTACTCTGTTGCAAATTTAGGGAGTCGTTTTAATAAAGCCAGTTGCAAGTGCCTCTGTAAAAATTATTCTCCATCGTTATTGACAACGCAATCTACAATTGATTTTCAAAACATGATGCTTCAGCAACATAACTATTTTCGCGCATTTCATTCGGCAAAACCGCTAACCATAAATTTAGCTATCAGTCAAATTGCACAGCGATGGGCAAACCAGTTGGCTGCAACATATAAGTTTGAACAGAGTAATGCTCAGGATCTCGGAGAAAACTTATATACTACGTTCGACCCCAGAGGACCGGCTGGAGCCGATCTTGCTGTCAAAGAATGGTACAGCGAGGTTAAAAACTATAATTTTGCAACTGGTGAACAGATTAATAAGTTCGGCCCCGTTGTTGGACATTTTACGCAGGTATGTGCATTTTAAAAATTAATCATGTAGTTATAAAATTTTTTTTGGCATTAATACTAAAATTAGTAAGTTTTTTTTTTACAGTTGGTGTGGAAATCAACAAAGCAGATTGGATGTGGAGCAGCATATATAGGATACAGAATCATTGTAGTATGTAACTATTATCCACCTGGTAATAAATATGGGCAGCATAAAGATAATGTGCTGAATCATTAATTTTTTATTGGGAAAATCTTTTTATGGTGTTTTTTTTATTTAACATTACCGAACATGGTTTTGCTTTTTTCGGTAATTAAAAAATTTTAACCAACAACTTGTATTTTTTTCCGCAGAAACTTACAACCAAAAAAATTTTAACAAAAAATTAAACTCTTAGAATTTTCCTAGCAAACATTTAGTCTAAAAAGGACGTCTTAAATATGTCTTTTAGACGTATTAAACGTTTTTTATACATCTAGAAGACGTCTTTTTAAGACTCGATGTTTGCTGGGTTAGAGTAATAGTAAATCATAAAAGTTTGTCAAAAATTTTACCGAAAATTTAGTAGCAAAATTATTAAAGGCAGAATTAGTTACAGCATGAGTGTAAAGAATTATGGTGCAATCATAATTGCTAGTAAAATCTTCCAAAAAAAAGGCTTATTCAGTGCTATACCTCTTCAAGGTTTTAAAGGTTCTAGCAAAATTGACTTTTGTAGCTCCAACCAATTGTTAGTAGCCAACCAAAAGTTAGTAGTCAACCAAGGTTTAGTAACATGTCAAATATCTGAAAAGAAACAAATAACTTTTTTACGGTACCGAGATACAAGTACCAAAACATATTTTGTACGACATGCGAGTAACAAAATATGTTGAGACTGTGTCTCTGTCAACATATTTTGGGGTTTCTAGAGATATTAACAACACTGAAAATAATTTGAAAGCTGTTGGAAGCAATGGGACTACTTTACATGAGATAGTGAAAGCACATGTGAAAGGAAAGTAAATAAGAATAATGTTTCATGCAGAAGCAAGTAGTTCATATATTTGCTCGAACAACTTATGCTTTATTAATTTAATTTATGAAGTGATTTGGCGCATAAATTGGTTGGTTCTACCACTGCTAAGCAGTGGTAGAACCAACCAATTTATTTATCATTTATGGCTGTTTCACAAAAGCGAATTCAAATCAAATGAGTTAAATGACTTCAACCATGGTTATTTGATAAAATTCCACAAAACCAATTGAAGTATCATTGTATCATGGATACAATAATATTTAGTTCGAGTAGGCTTTCAGAAACTACTTTAGGCTGGTGTTTGATATGTTCATAATGTAAAGGTTGATGGAGGTGCTGTTGATACCCTTGAATTATTTAAAACTGATGCTTCCATGATTCCATGGAAAGATGATGTTCTTTAAATAGATTTGAGCTTTAAAAGTAATAAAAGAAACACAACGTTCAAAAATCAGAAATAACAAAATCTTCCGGAAGAAAATTTTAAGTAATTCTCAGAACCACAATTTTAAAGATAATTGTGGTTCTGGGAGCTACTTATAACTTTGTAGAGTTCCTGGATTATTTTTTAGGTCATTTGTTAATAAAAAAATTTTAAACATTTTAAAATCAACAATATAGTGAGGACCTCACCTTCGCTTAGATGTACGCAATAATATAATTGAGTCTAATAATAATATAATTGAGTATAAAAATAGTATGATTTAGTCTAATAAGAATATAATTGAGTCTAATGATAGTATAATTGAATCTAATAAAAATATAATTGAGTCTAATAGTAATATAATTGAGTCTAATCATAATATAATTGAATCTAATAATAATATAATTGAGTATAATAATATATTTGAGTATAATAATAGTATAATTGAGTCTAATAATAATATAATTGAGTATAATAATATATTTGAGTATAATAAAAGTATAATTGAGTCTAAAAATAGTATGAGTTACTACTAGGAATATCGGGTTCTGGCTCATTTTCATTTCGACCATAATGTAACCATGAATATTTTTTTCCGTAAATGGAGGGTTTCCGTGGACATGAGTTCTAGCTCATTTTTATTTTTTGTAGCAATTTTATCGCGCTAACTTTTTTATGTGCATTTCAGGTCCTAATGTAACCACATTTTCATTACGTGCGGTGATGTAATGAAACAATGTTATAGAATTACACCTAAAAAGGGGATGCTTGAAAAGGGTGAATTAGGACCAAGCAGCTAACTGGAATTACCACAAAGTATTGACGACGCTTTGAAAGTTGTTCCCTTCATCCAATTTTTTCAAAACGTAAAGACACAAGTGACCACAATAAGAAGTGTCACCAAACTGAACCCTTTCGCATAAGAGTCAAAGCAGCATAAGAGTCAAAGAAGTATTTTTTGCCGCCGTCTTTGTACCAGCACACCCAATGAAAACCGTTTGTGCTCAAATCCCCCGTATTAACAATTCCGCATTCTTTTTTCCTTGGCTTTTTAGGCAATTCGTCTCTGACAAAAACACCGCTAATTTTTTTTATCTTTAGCTTTTTTACCGTCTTTATCAATTGAAAGTTGGTGAGAGCTTCATTGGGTAAATTAATTCCTTCGAAATTATTGTGTTTACATTATTGTGTTGTTTTTAATCTGTAATGTCCTATAGCGAGCGTGTGAATTCCGTCTTGTAAAATGATTCTTTTAGCGTCGTCGGCGCTGAGTGCGACTTTGTTAATTTCTTCGGTGTAAATTTTGTGCAGATGGGAGCGTATGACATTCATTGTTCTGAGATTTTTTAGTTTCGAGACAGTCTTTGTAATCTTTGTGTTATATTTTTTTTGGACAACATTTTTCTTGATCCCCTTGCATCTTTTGTGTTCTTTTTTATGGATCTTGTAAGAGTACAGTTTAGACCGTAGTCCGACAAATTCTTCAATTTTTTTTCCTCCGGTTTCGTCTTTGAACATTCCGATGACCTTTTTGTTTACACCAGCGCTTGAATGGCAGAGTGGTTTTTATCGAAATCGCTCGTGTCAAATCTGCTTTCAACGTCACCAGCAATGTCTTTGTAAAAATCTTCTGTTTCGATTTCGTAAATGAGGAAGTCTGTAATTGTCATGAGCAGCTTTGCACGATCATTGTACTTTAGCTTGATGTAGTCGTAATGGAATTTAAACATCAAAGTTTTGCTTATATCCAAGATGCACATTCCTTCATTAATGGGCTTGTTGTAAAAGATGCACATTCCTTCATTAATGGGCTTGTTGTAAAAGATGCACATTCCTTCATTAATGGGCTTGTTGTAAAAGAGTTTTGTTTTTTTCATGTGCATAGCGATTAAGTTTTCATCGAATTTAGTGTATCTTTCGAAATTAGGCTTGGAGGCTAATTTTGTAGCTTCTTCCCTTTTCGTCACCAGTTTGTCAACATGCTTTTCAATGTTTTCCAGGGTTTTTCCAAAGACTGAACTGTTCATCACTTTTGAAAAATTCCTTTTCAAAGTCGTTGGTGGCTTTTGTTCTTAAATCGGTGTTGTGGTCAATGTATCGTTTCATCCAAGGGCTTTCCTCAAATTTAATGCCTCTATGTACCTTTGTAATTATCAGCCCCAATCGCTCATACAGTTTCAGGTTTTTATGATGGATGACATAATTCTTTTTATCGTTTAAATTTAAAAAGAGCTTGTCTACTTTGTTGATGGTCATTCTTTCAGGAGCCAAAGGGTAATCGTTATACTCGTCGTGAAGATTTTTAGGGTAATCCAAATCGACTTCTAAAATACATGGCATGGATTTCCAATTTAAAAGCTCGTCTTCGATCATCCATTCGAAACCGCGAGTGGAAAGAGGTTTGCTCATGGCCCATCCGTACAAGTTTTTAGCGTCTAAGTACTGTATGAATTTAGACAATTTGTTAGGGTCGCACGAATCGCCCATGTATTTATTGTTTGAAGTTCCAAGTCGGTTTGAAATCATGCTAATTCCACCGCGTATTCCTTTTATAATCATCATCAGCATGTCAGGGTCACTTAGAAGCTCCAACTCTACTTTGGTCATTTTCAAACAAGCGTCCCATGCTAGTCCGGGAGAGGTGTAGTAGCAAACGGGGTCAAGCTTGTAGTGTTCAATACACGCGTCCCTAAAGTTTTCATTAACAACCGCTAGCATTAGCACATCAGAGACATTGTACTGGTCGTGGTAGTCTTTGAACGTTTTGCAACCAAATTCGTTCCACACATTTTCTCCATGTGAATAGTCTTCATCGCTTATTTCTTCACCATTGAGCTTGGAGAAGAACGCCTCTTTTGGAGGAAATTTTTTTTCTGAAAACCTTTCAATCGAGTCCACCCAATCGTAAGGGTAACAGCCTTTTCATCGCAATAAATCAAACTGCTTTCCGGAGTAATATTTGGCAACGTTTTTGGATTGGTCACTGGTTAGATTTTTAGACAAACTGTCCAAAATAGAGGCCACGAATCTGAAGCTGTCGATAAATCATAATTCTCGCCATACTTCATACAGTTTTCCATCTTTATCTTTCCACTCATCCACTTTGATTTCTTTTGAAAAGCTGATGTATTTTTCCTCGTTGTTGAGAATGCATTTTAGTTTTCCAGACAATTTTTCGATGAACAAGTGGCTGCCATAACCAGACAATTTGTGAAAGACGACAGGGAAGAATTTAGGAATTTGATATTTCAAGTTGCAACTTTTGTGAGCAGCCCCTCGGTACTTTCCGGTGATGTGGCATTGGTCTAGTACTTTGTCATTTTCTAGAGCTTCTTCGCAAACGTGGCAGACGGTTGCAGCTTTATAACCCTTTTGATTTTTATAGTTCATAACAACATTTTTATTGCATTTTATTTCCTCTTTGTAAATCTTTCGGACGTCTTCTTCGAGCATCTCCACAAATTTTTGTGCAACGTCGTCATTTTCACTTGTTGCTGTGAAGGTGACAGGCTTTTCTTCATAAACTTTTTCGTCAGGGCCTTTGAAAAAGTAGCAGAAGGAGCTCGGAGCGTGCTTTTGGTACTACTTAGTGTAAGATTGATTAGGATCGTACTTGCCGTCTGTATCAACAGGCTTGATGAAACTTTCAAAGTCGGCATACACCACAAATGGAACTCTCACCGATCTTTCTATGTTTTTCAATTTCATGAACAAATTCTTTTTAGGAAGTTCGATTCGAACCGAGCTGTAGTCATAACAGTAAGTCCAATGTTTGGAAAGCGCTTCTTCAGAGTTGTAACATTGTAGACAATTTCTGGAAAAATATTTCTTTTTTTTACTTTTTGATGCTGAAGAGGAGGCAAATCGACTTAGACTTTTGACCAAGCAATAATGGTTGGTGTCTTCGTCTGAAATGAGCAACAAATCTATGATATGCTTTCGATTAAAACATTTCGATATTCTCAAAGGGTAAGGTTTTTTATTTTCGTATCCAAAAACATTGACGCTAATATCTGGATTATTTTTCTCAAACTTTCAAATTTTATCGAGCTTGACTGGAGAATCAATCCCTTCCCAATTTAGCTCTTCCCATTTTTTAATGAGCTCTTTGTCAATTCTTTCGTTATTTTTATTCTTCGGATTCAACGCCCTGGTGACACTCCATTAAAAGCATTCATCGTCTTCGTTTTCCATATTGATAATTGCCTTTTTGTTTTTCAGGTCACTGTCCAGCTTTATCCATGACGAAGCGCTAAGAGGAGTGTAATCAATAAAGTTAATGTCCATTCTTAAAATGGCGGACACTCTGCAATTTGAGCCCATCTTATTGTACTTGGTTATATTTTCCAGTATTTTTTCTTTCACTGTGTCATACAATTCTCCCAAATCCGTCGCCTCCAGCACAATATCAGTGTGGGATGAAAAAGTAACTATTCGAACGGTTTCTTCACCAGTAATGATGCTCATACTTTTCATTTGACATTTTAAAGCAATTCGCACTTTTGTATTTCTGCTTTCGCTTAGTATTTTTATCGCTGGCTCTTTTGCCAAGTCTAAAAAGGCAGAAGCGTCTTGATAATTTCCTTCAGGGCTATAAGAAAATTGTATAGCAACCCTATCAAATGCATGATCAGTCAATTCAAACTTTATTTGTAGTTTACTAAATACAATTGATTTTAGAGACTTTATTCTTTTTTCAACACCGTCTTTTACATTGCTCACTGTTTTCTTCACCGCCTCTGGAACGTATGGATCGATGGATGAAAGCACGCAGTTAAAACTGTTGACGACCACATTTCTGACAGCCGTCATTATCCTTGAAAATAAACCAGGAGTCAATACAGGCGTCGAATCTACAACAGGCGCGTCAATGAGGTGGCTCGATGGAACAAGAGCAACGACAGGATTTTGCAAGTGAGCTGGTTTTAGAGCAAGAGGAGGCTTCCACATAATAAGATCTCTCGGAGCAGGCACCAGTCTTGGTGGAATGATGGACGGTTTTGAAGCAAAGATAGGTCTTATAACGACAGGTTGCGGAGCAGGCACCGGTCTTCGACGCGTACCGATAACGGGCCTCGTGTTTTTTATTGCTTCAATGAGGTCTTTCTTTTTCATTTTGTAATAACCATTTATTGCATGGTCTTCGGCGATTTCTCGCAATTCTTTAACAGTTTTACTTTCCATTTTTAATAAGGGAAGATTTTTTTTAAAGCCATTTTCAACTTTTCGCTCTTTGGCAATTAATTCTTTGACAGTTTTGCTTTCCATTTTATATATGCCAAGATTTTCTTTATGTCAAATTCAGTTTTTTAAATTCTTTTCGTAAAATTTAAAAAAGCATTCACTTACGATTTTTAAGCAGCAGGATTACACATTTTTATTTCTTCCGATTTAAAAATTTCAAGCAATGTTTCAACCCTTAATCTCTGTCTCCGTTCTTCTTCCTCTTCTTCTGAATCTTCGGAGTCTCTAAATATATCTTCAGTCAATCTCTCCAAATCCCTCAATATTTCTTCCAAATCTTCCGAAACATCGTTAGAATAAACATTCATGTCATTTTCCATCTTTTTTTAAAATGTGTAGAAAGAAATTTATTTAGCTCAAATTCAATTTTTTAAAAATTTATTGTTAAAAAGTTCTTTTAATTTGGACTTTGCTGTTTTTTACGGTTTTCAAGTTTTTCAGAATTTAAAAGTTCAATCTTTATTCCATTTTCCACTTTTCCATCTCGGCGCTCTAAATATCTCCATCCACGCCCAGTCCCTGCCATCGCTTTGTAAAGAGACTTGTATTCAACCACCTCACCCGTTTCAACGTTGGTTGTTCTCACAGTTATAGGCTTTTTTTTAACTAGACCAAGCCATTCATATTTAGGATCGGTTGGTTTTTTTTCTTTTATTTCATGTATTCTCTTTCTTCCAGCATCTCCCTTTTCTTTTGCTCTTTCCAAAGTCACATCTTCCAAGAATCGTCAACGTAATTAAATCGTTTGCTGTTTTGGTGACGCCATTCTCTTTCAGCAAATTTTTTAAATACGATGTTGTGTATCTCATTTTTATCATGGAAAGATTTTTTTAAAGTCAAATTCAATTTTTTAAATTCTTTAGTTATTTATTTAAAAAGAACCTAATAAACATGTTGGTTCTGTCTGAAACAAATTTAAGCATTTTGTCGGAAATAGCCACTGCGAAAATGACGGTATTTGCAAGAGTCGCTGTTCGAAATTTAAGATTCACCACCAATTCTGCAGTTTCTGGCACCACTCTTTCTTTCTGCTTGCTGATATCGACAAAGAACAATGGATACAATTTTACATATTCAAGCAAGGACAACCCCGATTGGCAAGCAAGTTCGTTTGTGCCTAAATATTTTTCATCAAAAGAAAATGCATCTGCATGAGCCATGACAACTTTTTTTTTCTCCAAAATTCAAGTCGTAATTGTAAGTTGGATACTTTATTCCATTAACGGTCAAGTAAAAATTGCTGACGTCACAATGGTCAAATATAGAAGGATTGACAGTTTGGCTGGAAGATCTGTTCTGCTAAAGTCTAAGTATAACGAATCTTGGAATGCTTTTGTCCGTGATTCTTCCAAGCGACCAGGTGAATTCTGTGCAACCAGAAGGAACAAGCTGCCTTTCACATTTATTTGGTTTATAAACCACTTGAATGGGTATCTTTTTAGCTATTAAATTCATGAAATCGTTCTTCCTCAAAATATTCAATTCAACGCGAGGCATATAAAGTCTGAATTTTTTAATGTCGGTCATTCCTGCACTGACGCTCTCCGCTCTGTAAATAGCATCATCGTTTTCTTGCTTTGTAAAGTTGATGGTGTGTCTGAATCCATAAACAACTTTGTCATATGTTTCGCAAAAACCAAAAATGTGCTTCAAAGGAATTTTAAATGAAAAAGCTCCCGCGGACGTGGTGTCTGCAAACAAGTGATCCCATCTGACGTTGAATCCTGAGTTTCCGACAAGGTTTGACGTATCCATGTACCACATCTGTTTTAATCTATCTGCAAGCTGAAATCCATAAGGGTATTTCATCATTCCAAGCATGGTGGTAGCTTGACCTGGATAAATGACTCTTTTCACTTGGTATCCTGACAAGTCATAAGTAACATCGTTAAACAAATACATCAAGGCATTGTTTACTAGTGCAATCTTGTCTGTGGCTTCGTAAAAAGTTTCATCACTTTTTTCAACACTCCTTCGATGAGGATGTAAGCCTCTGATGGCACTGTTTGAATCGATTGGCAGTCAATTTCAAAAGTAACCGTACCTGAAGAATTTAAATCGAGATTTGTAGGAAGGTACTCAAAAAAAATCAATTTTTTCAATACTAATGTCAAATTCTGGGTTTTCGGTAACTCTTAATCTATCGGTATTTATCATTTTTTATTTGAAAATGAAATTTTTTAAAATTCATTTTACACGCTTACACAATTTTACACAATTTTGCAATTTACACAAATTACACATTTTACACAATTTACAACAGCGTACAAGGTTTACAAACCGCCTATACAGTTTCATGTAATCTTCATGCCATTCCCCATTTTGGCGAGGTCTTGAATTCTGATCGCATTCTTTTTTGTTATTTTCTTCCTGTGAATGGACGAACCAAACAATTTTGTATGCAATTCTTCCATCGGACTCTCTGCACTATTATTTATCAGATCTGGCTTCACCGTTCCTGTCTTAGCGTATACTTTCTCAATTGCCTTCTTTCCTTTATCGATGGCTACGTCTTTGGTAGTGGAGATGGCAGAAAAAGCTAACTCTTTACAAGCAGACTTGGCAGCCATAATCGCCTCTCTTCCAATTTCGCTTTTTGCAGCATATTAAGCAAATTCACTGTTGCTTTTGACATGCTTGAAGCTGCCGCTCTTCTTATGAAATTTTTAATCGTGTCCACAATGCCGCCTCCTCCAACAACGTTCTTTTTCACATATCTTCGATTATTTTTAATGAGCATTTTTTAAAAAAAAACAAATTTTTTAAAAATAATTTTACAAATGTACCTCATTAACGATTTATGTTGGTCTTTATTTATCTCTCCTTGTCTCAACAGCTCGTCGCATATGGTTACAGCCTCGTTTCTCGACCATGTATTTCCAGCATGCAAAGCAGCCACGCTTAATTCAAGCCTTTGCACCAGCGCATTCGAATCGCTTGGAAGAAAAATCACTCCACGACCTTTTTTTTCCCTTGTCAATACGAACCATTTTTCCTAAATGGGTGCAATGAATTGCGGGTACTTTGGTCTCTTTGAGGCTTTTGGTTTGTTCGGCTGTTAATCAGATCTTATACTGTGGATCAGAATTTTTTCATAATTTTGCAAATCCTCATCGGTATAGTCGTTTCTGTTTGGAGGCGTAAATTTGGTTATAAGCTCCCAAAGACCACTTGTCCCTTCGTACCTTTCTCCACCAACAATGATATCGCTTTCATCCACTTCCATTTCCATTTTTCCAATGTACATTTTATTTCCAATTTTATTCATTTCGAAAGGCCTTTTCTTTTTTGGTTGTAAACCTCATTGTTCAAGTAATGAGACGAAATATTGCCCAAATTCATGGTGGGCTCTAGATCTTCATGCACTGGTGGATCATTCATGCCATTGCTTTCGTTGAGAGGCTTGCTCAAATTAGCCCGATAATTTTTTTTTATGCTCTCAATCACTTCCCTCACAATTTCATCCCTTTTATTCGGGTCTTGTATTTAAAAAAAAGACATTTTTAAAATACGGGGAAAAAATTTTTTTAAACTAATTTTTTTAAGATCCTTTTTTGAATATGTTGTTAAACGCTTTAATGGCGTCTTCTCTTCCTTTTTGGATCAGCGAATCTTTGGTCAATTCGTCTATACCTATTTTAGTATTTATCTTTATCTCTTCCGTCATGGATTTAAATTTTTGAAGCTCGCTCAAAATCAATTCGTACTCTGAATCGCTTATTTTTCCATCTATGAGAGCTTTTGAAATCAGGCTGCTGATGGTGTTTAATTTTGACTCTGCAAGAACTTTTAATTTCTCGTTCTTTTCCGGTTTTAATACCAGCTTTTTGTTCACTTGACCTCCGACAATGGATAAAAACCCCACTCCAATGGCAACACCCTCGCACGCAGTCGCTGCTGGACTGGCAATAATGGTAGACAAAAGACTAATTCCAGCAGCCCCCAGAGCAATGCATAGCACCTGCATCGAATTGTCCACATTCGAAATGATTCTGAAAGCGCGATGGTACTTCTTGCTGAGAGCCACTCTCTTCGCTTTTCCATTTTCCATTTCTATTTGGATCTCGCTTATTTTTTTAAGGCGGTAAACGTGCCCTTCGTCCGCCGGAGCCGTTGGAAAAACCGGATAAATTTTATCTGTGCTTTTAAATATTTCCATTTTTTTTAATCCATTCATTATTTTAATTCAAATCAATGTGATTAATTTTACAAAGCTTTTCACCTTTTTTAACAATGACATCCTACTTGGTGTAACTGTGAACGACCATAATGACGTCATTTACAGACTCTGAAAGAATAGCATCGTTTTTGTAGTAACTCAATTGTTCGCTGATTTTGTTCATCAAAGTAATGACTGCAATGCCTTGGTCCAATTTCAATCCGACTGACAACGATATGGTTGTGTGCGAGAGAGCGACAAATCTAATGTCTTTCTGAGCAAAAATCTCGTGCTGTCCGTTAACGTTGTAATACGTAGGATGATCCAACGTTTTTATAGGCACAATAATGTTGCTCGGTCTTTTTTGCTCCAACTCTCTAATCCTCTCTTCCAAATAGTTCAATTGTAAATCTAAACTGTGGACTTCTGCTGAGGCAACATTTTTAAAAAATTTGTGAGAAGCATGCAAAGTTGACTACACAAACGTCGGTTTTTTGCTCTCTGGCTCTCAGTTCGACTTGGAATCTTCATTTGTTTTCTTTTTTTTATTGATGCTTTGGTTTTCAATGTCTTAGAAATAAGCGACTGAGAACATTTGAACTTTTTTGAAGCTATGTGCTGAGAAATGCCACATTTATGGTCAAAAAGCTTGGTAGGTTGACTGATGGCGCGCTTAGTCATTATTTTCGGCTTTCTACCACTACCAGTTTGCCTATCAAATGGTTTATCTTCTTCTACACGTTTAATAATTCCATATATAGTCGATCTTGATAAGTTTTCTGCTTCAAAATGAGAAACAGTGAATGATTTAGGTTTATCTGAATTTTCTTGATAAAACTGGTACACACGTTTTCTCTAAAGCTCTTCGTTTGACGTCATTTTTAATACTAAATTTAAAATACTTATATAAAAGTTAATATATATTTCAAAAGAAGAATAAATTTGCAACATTTTAGTTTAATCTATAGAGTCTTAATTTGATCTATAGAGTCCTTTGTACTCTATAGATCAAATTAAGGTTTAGAATTTCGGTGTTTTTTTTTTTTTTGAAAAACACAAAATTACAACTAATTTTTTAGGCTTCAAAAATAAATTTTTACTTAAAGGGGGCAAAAGCGAACGAAGGGCTTACCACAGCAAAATACCTAATCTTCGTGTAGCAAACAACAAACATTGCATATTGTCTGCAAAAGCATTCTAAAACAAAACTTTTTCTCAAATGCTCCCTGAAAATGATCCTAAGCGCACCGCACGAGCAACCGTTGTTAAAAAATATCAAAGAAATTTTTGAATGGCTATCAAAGAACTTTTTGAATAGCAACTGTTGTTAAAAAATATCAAAGAAATTTTTGAATGGCTATCAAAGAAATTTTTGAATAGCAACCGTTGTTAAAAAATATCGAAGAAATTTTTGAATGGCTTGCTCAATGTCCAGGTTCTAATCCATTTAGACAGCTGTTGGATCGTTTTGATAAAAAAATTTGACTAGAAAAAAATTTTCCAACTCTCTATTATACACTGGGTAACAAATTTTCATGAAAGTTCGGTTTCATTTGAAACTTTGATGTATCTAGATAAACTTTTGCATGCTTTTTCTGAAAATCACTTTTTGTCCAGCTATAACAGTAGTAGAGAAAAGCAATATGTATTATGTTCCAGCTGATTGCACTGGTAAAAAAAAAAACCAAATATATTATATATTAAAATATATTATATATATTAAAATAGACAAACTACAGTTAACATTTACTTACATTGAATTTTAAGTTAAATTTACACGATTGAACATAACATAACATGAGTTAACATCAAAAGTTCAAAAATGCACATTAGATCATTTATGTCATTTACTCCAGATTGTCATCCATCATGGCTTACCGATCTTCCTTGGTACCGCTTCTCCATCACTTGAATGTCCTGATGAAACCTTTCCCCATGTTCTTCATTTACATCTCCTAGATTTGGACGGAAGAATTCAAGATAAGAGCGAATTCAAGAAAGTAGTACAGTTTGGTGACATTCTGCAACCTAACTCCTGATAACTGACAATTAGCTCATCAAACTAGTTCCTTATACAGTGGCTTTCAAAAATATAAGGTCTGTTGCTTTTTTTAACCGGCTATTTAATTATCTCTTTATCAAAATTTTAAGTAGTTAAAAAACCTTTAATTTCTGAATTAATTAATCAATTAGCTTTCTAATTATATATAACACTTATCAATCATAATTATCCTTTCTGAGTAATTTAATAGTAAATTAAAGCAACCCTTTTAATTACTTATTAAAAAATCTGTCAAAATTATATGCTCAGTTAATTTAACCTTAATAACTCTTAGATCAATTATACGAGAACCCTGAAAATTTGTACTCGTTTTGACTAATATAAATTCCGAATAAATTCAAAAAAAGACGAATTTCTTTCTATTATTTCAAAAGATATTTCAGTTGGTAAATTCTTGACACACCAGAAACAGAAAAATGGGCAGAAAATTAGTTTCCCAAGAAGTCAAATGGCAAATAGTTGGTGTATCCAATGATAACACAAAAAGTCAACGAGAAATAGCAAGATTATGTGATGTTTCACTATGCTGTGTCCAAACAACGCTAAAAAACTGTAAGCCTTCAAATGACGTAAAAGATTAACTAAGAGTTGGCAGGCCGAAAAAGTTTAACTCAAGTGATCAAAGTTTGTTGTATTGAAGGGTAATGGAAGATCCCAAATTGAGCTACCAAGAACTATCAGCTGAGTTTAGTAATAAGGCTGGTTACGTTAGTGTTAGTTATAGCTCAGAAGGTGTCTTAATAAAAAAGGTATTGACTGTTATGTTGCTGCCAGAAAACCTGGCAGCAACATAACAGTCAATACCTTTTTTTTTAAGGTGACAGATACAATTAAAAGATATAAATGGTGTAAGGAAAGACTTCGCTGGTCAGTAGAAGATTGGTCTAAGCTCATTTTTAATGATGAATCAAAGTTTCAGGTGGTTAATCATAAATAAAGGTTTATCGTTAAAAAATTATCTTTAGATGAATATAAGGAAAAATTTTGTGTACCAAGAGTACATATGTATATAGGGATACATATGTACTCTTGGTATACAAATTTTGTGTACCAAGAGTCAATATGTATATAGGGATGCATTTCTCATAAAGGGATAGGATTTTAAAACATTTATATAGGGAGAATTAACTAGTATAGTTACAAATAGACTTAGGAAAATAAGTTTAAATTTACTGCTAGATCATTTTTTGGAAGGCGTAAAAGTTGAAAAACAGGACCGTGAGAGAGTGGTTTTAAAGTCAACATAGTCAACTATTCTATCCTGGCTAGCACAAACACCTGGATGGACAAGAAGTTATCTAGAGAGAATGTGAAAAGCTCTACGCAATTGAAAATTGCACTGGAAAAAATTTGGAACGAATTTCCTAAGGAATTATATATGCATTTAAGTGAATCTATGCAAAAGCGTATTCGAGTCTGCATAAAAGCACATGGTGGTCACGCAAAATACTGAATTAAAGCGTGACCTTACATTTTTAACACATTTTTTTTATTATAGGTTTTTGATCTGATCCTCTTTTTAATTGATTTTGGTACCAAAATAAAACTTTTTTTTACCTTTTTTTTTTATTTTAATTGTAAAATGTATTTAAAAAAAAAATGTAAAAAAATCCCCCTTTTTTTTTTAAAAAAACAAACAAACAAACATGGAAATAATTTAAGTAATCGCTAAAAAATGTAAGTGACCTTTTTTTGAAAACCGCTGTAGTTTTCACTCTTGTTGTTTCCTAGAAAATCGGAAACAACATGGTTGAATGCAAACCAGGCTCTTTTTTCTTTCTCTGCCATTTTCTTTTGAAGATCTGATGCAAACATCTGTTTTAGCTGTGTTATAGTAAACATACCAGCTAAAACTTTGGCATCTGAGAGTTTAAGAAACATTGATTTGATTTTCTTAAATTATTTGCCACTGTGATTCAATGCCTTGACAAATTGTTTAATCATGCCCAATTTAGTGTGGAGTGGAGGCAGAAGAATTTCGTCCATAGGTATTTAAGCAAACTGCACCAGTTTTTGAAAGATTCAAATCTCAAAAAAGATTGTTAAACTCGTGTTGGTTGGGAAGGTGAGGTTCACCAGATTGCCAAATTTTCTTGCTCTGCATATAATTATCATCTTTATACAATATTTGCAAATTGATTTGATCTGTATTCGGTAAAACTGGAAAAGGCATATGTACATCGTGTTGTACCGGTGTAATAGAGGATGTTAGTTAGGATAGTCTAGCTTCTTCTTGTCCTTAGCCTTCTTATAACCACAAAGTCCACCATGCAAAAGTAACAGTCATTAATTTGATTTGTTTGCTCTCTCCAAGTTCTGGGTACTGCGAATGGCATTCTTTTCTTGGTTTGCAATAGCCAAAGATAATATGATGAGCCCTAATGTTGATTTGCAACAGACACAGATAACATGAGGAGCCCAGGATTTATCTTGGTCCCCAATAAACATCCCAAAATATTTCTCATTATGCTAAGCAATATTTTGTATCCCTTGAAATTGCACATTTCACCTGGACAGGTCCAGTATAACATCCACAATCGTAACAGAAGTAGAAAAGGTTGAGTAGCGCCAAAAATCCTGGCTCAACAATAAGCACTATTTCGAGACACTAAAAACGAGACATAAAAATGAAATTCTAAAATATAATAATTTGGCCGTGAGGCTATAGAAACTAGCCGTGACACTAAAATACCAAGAATTGAAAACCATTTTTGTTCTGGCCTTAAAGCTTAACCTGGAGTTTAGAAGATTGACTGTAATTGATAGAACAAGCTTTACAACCATTGGTAATAGTCAAGCTTTACGATCAGGATTTTGGGCTCAGGGATATATTATCCCAAAAAATTATAAACTGTTTGTGAATTAGTGATGAATTACTTTGGAAAAGTCAAAAAACAAGAAAAAGGTTAATTAAAAAAAGTGTTTCCAACTAATGGTAAATTTAGCCTTACATTTGATAAGTACACATCAGTTAAAAACAGGAGATACATGAATTTGAATATTCATTATAATTATATTTCAATCTCTTGGAAATAATATTGTAATCTCTTGGAATGCTAAGGGTGTATGGTACAATGCCAGCATCGAAAGCCATTGAACCAATTACTTAAAACTTGATTCATTTGGTTTAAATTAGGATAAAAATATTGTTGCTTCTTTTACAGATGCAGCTAGCTTGATGAAAAAAATTGCCTATGACACAAAACCTGAACATCTAATGTGTTCTAATTATACTATTATCTATGCGTAATTAACATGCTTTTCAAAAAAAAAATAATGCTACTTTACCAAACAATTTTGTCAATGTGGTTGGTGATACCACTGAAGCTGTTGATGATGTTGATGCTGAGATGATGATGATGATGATGATGATGATGATGATGATGATGATGATGATGATGATGATAATGATGATGATGATGATGATGATGATGATGATGATGATGATGATGATGATGATGATGATGATGATGATGATGATGATGATGATGATAATTTTTTGCAAATTTGGCAAAAAACTTGCTATGTTTCTTTTTTTTTAATTTCCAAATTGATCAATTATAGCAAATTTTGCAAAAAATATGCTATGCTTCTCTGTATTTTCTATGTTTGACTCTGATGTTGATAAAGAAATAAATAATGGTGATATACAGTATTGGACAAAACATTTGCAACCAAATAATGCTAATTTATTTTCTTTACATAAAAGTGCTGGATTTTTTCAATTTAGAGAAATAACTATGTAAATGTTTAGAGACAAAGTTCTTCAAGTTTTATTCATCAAAAAGTTCATTATTTGTACACGAAAATTAATAAATTAATCAATAGTATTAAAAAGAGTTGATTTCCTTCTGGACAAAACAAGTGCAACTCGACAAAATGTTGACCAAGCTGTATTTCGCTATCAATATTTCGTGGCGAATCCTTTGTTGTCGATCACAGTATTGCATCTTCGAGGCATAGATTCGATCAGGTGATCAATGAAACTTTGTGGAATCGCTGCCCAGGCCTTTTGGGTTTGTTCAAACAGTTGATCCTTATTACGAACACCTTTACGATTAATTCTGCGGTTGACGATCTCCCACAGGTTCTCGATAGAGTTGAGATCCAGAGATTGAGGCGACCAATCCATCACCGATAGGTGGTTGTCTTGAAACCACTGCTTGACTGCTTTTGCAGTGTGTTTCGGATCGTTGTCTTGCTGAAAAACCCATTTTATTGGCATATTCCATTCAGCATAAGATAACATAACATCTTTCAGGATATTTTTATACATGAAACGGTCCATTATTCCATCGTTTCGATGTATTGGACCTAGACCATTAGCAGAAAAACACCCCCAGACCATTACATTGCCTCCACTATGCTTCACGGTCATATGGCAGTAACGTAAATCGAGGCGTTTTCCGGCCGGTCGACGTACACGGCAAATACCATCGCTCCCAATGATGTTGAATTTCGATTCATCACTGAACAGGACATTTCGCCA
Organism: Hydra viridissima; assembly: GCF_058129835.1. Lineage (NCBI taxonomy): Eukaryota > Metazoa > Cnidaria > Hydrozoa > Anthoathecata > Hydridae > Hydra > Hydra viridissima. The sequence goes on from NW_028324303.1 coordinate 5,574,986, forward strand.
TTTCTGCACATTCCAGTCAATATGAGATGTAGCAAACAGGAGTCTTTTCTTCTGGCTTTTTAGTGAAATCAGCGGTTTCTTTGCAGGGCGTCGAGAAAACAATCCGGCTTCAACAGCACGTCGTCTGATTGTTCGGTCCGATACAGGCAGCTCCAATTGCTTTTGTATCTCGACTGATGATATCCAGGGATTCTTCTTGACGGATTTGACGATCATAGAATCCTCTCTAGAAGTGGTGGAACGCGGTCTTCCACCTTTGTTATCTGCTGCCAACTTCCCCGTAGAACGATATTTGGAACATAGTCTTGATACGGTCCATTTTTTCACGCGATATTTATCACAAATACTTTTTTGTGTCATTCCACTTACGTAATCGCCAGTAATTTTCTTTCCAATCCAAGACTGTCTGGAGCCATTTTTGCACTTGAAGTCATAAAAATAATAAAAATAAATAATCAAGATTCTCAAGGCTTACCGTGTTACATTTACCTTGTGATGATACAATAATGCTCTGTGGAACACAACGTCTTGGTTGGATGTGGACTGTATTTATGTAATGAAACACTTGTTGTATTTCACTTCTTGTATTGATGTTCTTCGATAAAACACTTTGATAAAACACTTTGATAAAACTCACTTCGATAAGCTGTCTTGATAATACTGACTGATTGACTTCCATATACTGACTGAATTACATGTCGATTTACATGTCTCTTATATAGTAAAATGAACCTGTGTGAACCTGTTCTGGAAGATTCTAGATGATTCTTTTCGATGCTTCTGGAAGCTTCTGGATGCGTCTGGATGCTTCTGAATGTTTCTGTTTTGTCCGCTGCAAAATGGCACTTGTCAACGAAATTCTGCTTATGTGCTGTCACCTGTCAGCTGATTGCTCATGTCATGGCATGATATGACTCCAGACTCCTGAACTGTTCGCTGTGGTAGTATAGTTTGTTTCATTTTTAAGACGTAAAATTAGAAACACTTTTTAGCATTGTTCGATGTTGGTTCCAAATGTTTTGTCCAATACTGTATCTGATGATATCAGAAGTAAATACACTTTAGCTCAAGAACTGAAATGCTTTATTAAAACAAATGACAATAGACAAAGTTGAAATTGTCATTTGAAAATCAAATGTTTTAATAAAAATCTAACTTTTGAAAAAAATGTTTTAATAAAAATCTATAGTGCAAAAGAAAACGTCTCTATAAATAAACAGTTTTTTTACTTAACTTATACCCTTTTATTTTACACTTTAATTGACAAATATGAAAAAAGTTCGAATCGCCAGCCCTTTGTTAAATAATCATTTTTTCCATAGATTTCTTTGATTTTTAATGTTAAACTAAGCATAAAATGCTTGTAATGTTACGATCATGATTCTTTTAAACCAAATGGGCGAAAATCATAATTATTAAAATAGCATTTATGTATTATATCAGAAAAATTAAATGTTTGTATCGTTTCTAAAGCACTTAGTTTTTATATTTTTAGATTTTATTTTTAGATTTTTTTTATTAGATTTTCTTTTTTTAGATTTTATACTCGCGATGGCCTTAAATTATTTCAAAAAAAGCTTCATTTTATTTCTGGCTTCCATATCAATTTTTTTATTTGTTTATATCGAGTCTATGCCCAAGATAGCAAGATTTATTGGTGTAGATACAAAATCTATTGTAGCAAATCAAATAAATTATCATTTGAAGATTGTAATGCCATTTCATATCAACCAATTGAATAGTATTTTAGAAAACTTAAACACATGGAATAAATTTAAACCGTGTGAAAATAAAGCAAAAACAAGAATCGAACTTGTATTTTATGTTGGTTTTTTTGAAGCCAATCTTCGTGACTTGTACGTTAAATTACCTCAAAATATTGATTGCTTTAGTAAAACTTCAATAACATTACATAAATACATGACACAAGATGAAGGTAAACATGTTATTGGTTCTCGCCTCATGTTTGAATCAATGTTGAACAAAACATATGAGAGTTTTAAGAATACTTCATTTGTATTTTATATGGAACCTGATGTGCGACCCATCCAATCAGGATGGTTAAATTCAATAATTCAAGAAATTGGTGCTGGTCATTTTTGGCTCAAAGGCAGCATTTTCCGAGGTGATCTTAACATCTTTGCAAAAGAAGATAATTACTATCCAAATTATGTACATATCAATGGTAATGCTATTTATAATATTGGCAATAAAGATTTAGTTTCATTTTATTTTGATACATTGCGACCTTACGTCATTAAAACAAATGGTGACAGCAAAAATGCATACGATACAGATTTTTTTGAATTTATGCTTGATAAGAATAATTACAATGTTACTAGATGTATTTTACATCAATTTCATTTCACTGAACTTATTCAAAATTATTGGCATACCAAATATAATGTGACTGAAATGGCTGACAAATTTAAATTAACTTTTTTTGTCCACGGTGGAATACCTTTTTATTAAACATTTTTTAGTTCTAAGGTGTTTTTTTTTAACGACATTTTTAAGAAATAACTTTCTTTCAAAATCACATGATTTTTTATTTCAAATTAAAAAATTACAAATAGGAAATCTGGAATTTCAAAAGCCATGTTTTTTTTCTTACTTTAGCCTTTTGCCGTCCGGCTTTATTATCTTTACAAATTCATCTTAAAAATATTTTTATATCAAGATAGTTAACCTTAGAGAGCCCCATACTAGAAAGAGAAACATTTTGTTTATTTGGACAGAGCAATTGAATTTAAGTAACACAGAGATTCTATCTACACTCATTTAGCTGGGCGAAGCTTTGTCCAAATTTTTTTTTTTCTTCTCAATTTTTGAACGTTTTTAGTCACATTTTTCATATTACAAGAAAGTGCATTTTGATGGTGATTTTGATTTTGATTTAAAGACATGTAAGTCTTTAAATGAAAGGTACCAATATATATTTATTAAAAAAATATTGAGAAAAAGCATCCTTTTCTTTTCATGCTTTTTCAAATTTTCTTTCGTTTGGTCAATGGTATGTCATGGATTTTCTTAAAACTCTCATGGAGAAACACAGTGTTGAACTCCTTTACAATGTGGTGGTCAAAAATCGACAACCTTGTTAAAAAGTTTATAGTATTTTTTTTAGTTACACTATGATAACTCAGTGAAGTTTTCGTCCTTTCAGCTTAAAAAATTTGTGAGAAATTTGGGCAAATTTTGAGAAAATCAAAAAAACTCCAAGTTTAATTAAAAAGAATTAATTTTGTTATAAAGCTTTAATATCACATTTTAAATCAATAAGATAACAAAATTGTCTTATTATTAAACCAATTCTTAGTCAGAATTTTCACCCAACTTTTGTCATCTTCAAATTTTTAGTTGATTTCGTCGCGTTCTTTAAAGGTTACCTGTTCAGTATTTTCAGGGGTGATTTCACAATCACTTGCTATGTCTGAATAGTTGAAGATTAAAAAGTCTTTTACTACGTGAGGAAGTTCAATGGTAGTTTTAAGTTCTTTTTTAAATCCGGTTTATAAGTTGATAAAGCTAATGAGAGCGCCAGATGATACTATAGTACTTCCAAAAGTGTCTTTAAATTCGCTTCTCTACTTTTTTTACGAGTGTGGGGTTCACGATACTTCCTGTATAATTTATTTCTCGACTTAGCAGCTTCTTTACCCATTACTTCTAGTGGAACAGGCAAATGCGACAGAATATCAGCAGCATATACATCATATGATATTTATGAACCTAATATTTGAAATAAACAATTTGTCCATGGAAATATTGCTGCGCAACTTTTAAGATTTGAATAGTTATCTTAAATGTTAAATATCTCGAAAAAGTGAAAAAAATATGAAACCGAATTTTTGGCAGGAGTTAGTAAATGTGTCATTGCGACATATCTCAATAAAACTATTCTAAACCAATTTTTAAATGTCCAACAAAGATGAAATTTAAGATATTTTTCTTAAATTTTGATTTAACGAGTGATTTTGAAAGATAAAACAAAGAGATGGCATTTTTTGAAAGTGATTACTAAAAGCAACATTTAACTTTTATTCTAACGAGATACGTAGATGTCTAGCGGAAGTTTTATTCTTTACCGTACGAATGCTTTTCTATAAAAAGTTTTTAAGAGTATGATTTACAATTTTTTTTTTTGAAATTATTAACTTCATCATTAAACAACTTTAAAACGGTATAACTTAGAATATTCATATTTTAGATTTTTCTTATCCAATGTGTTCCAAATAACGTCAAGGATAAAATTTTATGTTACTTTTTTGACTTTTGACCACCTGATTCGCCACACTGTGCGCCAGTAAGCTAAGACTTTGTGAGTTGTATTTATCTCACTCTTGTTTCTCTTAACCGCTTGTATCTTTTAGATTCACATTTTAAAAGACCTTAGAAACCTTTAAAGGATGATGCAGACAGTAGACTCAAAACCCTTGAGAGTAACATAAATTGACCTGACGATTCATAAATGAGTTATAAAATCTTCTTTAAACTGACTTAATTATTTAAATTCAGGAATTAATCATAAAATAAATAATTGACAATTTTCAGATTGCAATAATTTTTATTTATAATTTATTCATACTTAAATTTAGGGGTTCCTTAATACTTGTTATAAAGATATGGTCATGAGAAAGTCTTTCAGAACTCATATTGAATATAGTGCCACTCGTTCTGGGGCCAATGCTATAAACAATTCGAAGTTTTATTCGAGAAAAAAAATCTTTCGTAAAAACGCAATTTTTTAAGTAAATTATTTTTACGTAAAAAAATTCGAAAACTCGAAGAATTTATCGCTGTTTGTATTTTTTTTGGCCATTGCTATAAAGCATAAAACGTATACGTCACTAAAACTCACGAAATTTTTTTATCCGTAATATATAGTAGTAACATAATAGTAATTTTTATTGTATTATTTTATTTAGTAGGCCTACTAAATAAATGTTATTAGTCATTAGGTATGCTGTGCTGTCTATTCTACTTTTATGAATATTTTTACATTCTAGTATTTGGTGTTGAAAAAAACTGTGTAAAATTAAAGTAGGAACATGAATTTAATTTTTTCGGATAAAGACTTAGATTTCGAAGTTGCAGAAAATGAGCTTCGCCACCGATTGCCTCCAGAGGTTGGTGTTTAAAACATTACTTAAAATTACTAAATTTTGATGTTTTCTTTAATGATTTTTTATCGAACAAAATCAGAAATCATAACGTGTGTGTAATTGATTCGTAGAATTTTTTAAAAATCTTGTTAATCTTAAAAAAATTTGAAAAACTCGTAAAAGAAAGGCAAAGTGTTCATTCCAATAAAAGATTTATACTCATTATACAAGTTTACAAGTTACTTTTGAACAGATAATAATCCATTGCGATAAGCTTCGTCAACAAGAGCACGGACCCGAGATGAAAAGTTAATACACATTTTTGGAGCATGCTTTACAAGTTCATTCATGATTTGACATACTCTTGATTTTAATTGATCAACATTCTCTGGTGGAAAGGAATCAGCAAACACTTGTCTTTTGATTTCAGCATGAAGGAGCTTGATAGGCCAACATTGAGGGACATGGGTGGGGTTATTTTGTTTCAAAACAAATGGAATTTGTTTGTTGTTTAAATGCTTAACTACTTTTGAAGAATAATGTGATGAAGCTTTGTCTGGCCAAAAGATGCAAGCTTTATCAGGGCAGTGCTTCTCAATGTAGGGGATTAGTCTTCGTTGAAGGCATTCAAATTTATATATCTGGGCATCATAGGCCATTCCCTGGCTCCAGATAAAGTAATTAGAAACACCATGATCACACAATGCATACCAAACACCTACTTTAAAGGAAAACTTGGTGCGACCTGAGAAGCGAATCTCTTCTGGAGTTGTTGAGGCATCTTTGGCATAAAAAGTTTTACTTGAAAACTCAGCCCCATCTCTCTGTGTTATATATGTTTCATCATCCATTATGATGATCGGAAGTCCACTTGCTCCCTTTGTTAAATGCTGTCGATAAAGTCGCCCAAGGGTTTTTCTTGTTTCACCTTTCTTAACTGGATGGTAAAATGGTGCTGGTTTTCGCTTGTGACAATAAACACCATGTCTGTTCAAAGTATTTAAGACAGTTTTGTGGCAAACATTGTATTTTGGGGCAACTCTTCTTAAACTTTTGTTCGTTGTGTTGTTAAATTCACGTATAAGACTTCCAAGTGCAGCACCAGTGATCTTTCTAGCAGCTCCATTGTTTCTACGACCATCAGTAACACACACCATCTTCTCTGCTTGTCCGAGAACCTTGTATGCACCAGATTTGCTATAACCTGCATTTTGCAAAGCCTGTAAGCGATCTTTTTTACTCAAGTGTTCAGTACTTTTCAAAATATTGTTTGCAATTTAACGAGATGCCATATCAAAACTGTGTTATAAAACAATGTACCCATATGATACTAAAACAGAAAAACGACAATAACAAGCATGAGTCACCATGTATATCATAAAACACAGTTTCTATTTTTAGACATGATTTATTCTAAACATATTTGCTGTTAACATTATTCTACGAATCAATTACAGGCACGTTACTAAATAGGCGCAGAAAATATATTTTTGTTTTGTTTTTCAATATCATTTTAGTTTAATGGTCGCTTTTTTAACGAAGATGTTTCTGACAACGTTTTTCGAGAGCAGTTTCGAGTCCCAAGAGCTGTATTAGATTTTTTAGGAACTAGGCTTAAAGATGATTTGCAACATTATACTAAGCAAAATAAAAGCACATTTTAGTACGTTTCCAGATAATGGTATTTATTCATTTTATTGGCACAAATGTCTTTTTTCATGTTCTCAGAGACTGTCATGGAATCTCTACCAACACAATTTATCGTATTATACACAGTGTAGGAGAAGCTATTTTCAATGTTAGTGTATTAAGTTAATAAAACTATTGGAAGTACATATATATATATATATATATATATATATATATATATATATATATATATATATATATATATATATATATATATATATATATATATATATATATATATATATATTTACGTATATATAAAATTGATATATACTATACATTACATCATATTATCATTATTAATTTTACATACTGTAATATATTTCTGCTGTTGCTACTGTTTTTGAATATATTGACTAAATTGCCATTACTATTACCCTTGTTATATATCATTAGCACTATTAATAGTTTACTTTACATTAGTAATAACTATTTGTATATAAACTTGAATGTAAAATATTTATTTAGAAATATGATTGATTGATTACATACTTATATTATGTTAATATATACTATATATTACATACTTATACTATAACATTTGTAAATATATATATATCATAAATTCTCAACAAGAACGTCAACTATTGGGAACAAAAATTTTTTTGTTCCACCGAAATGATTCTCACCACCAAGTCCGATGATTATTTTGTCACTGCTATATTGCTATTAGAATAATATGGTTGGTATTACATTTCTGCATAAATTCATAAAAATTAATTGATGCCGCTAAAGTTGTTACCATAGACATTCTTATTGAGCAACTATCGGAGGTAATTCAAACAATATCTGCGAGCAAAATATCTCTAACAAATAAAATGGAAATTAAAGATAAAACTGCTTTATTATTGCTTTATTATTAGCAGATTTTTTAATAGTGGAGATTATTTGTTTTTTTGCGAGAAGACAATTTTGGCAACCCTAATAATTAATAAGCAATAGAATTTTACCAGGGGCCAATGCTATAAACATAAAAAACGAAGTTATTTCCAAAAAACACAAAGTTTTTACCGTAAAAAGCGAAGAAAAAAAAGTCCATTGCTATAAACATTCAAAAAATTCCGTTTTTAAGATAAAAACTTCGATATTAAATCCAATGCTATAAACGAACCAGGGAATCGCCATTTCAGATAAAAAATGCGTTTTTTCGAAAAAAAACTTCAGGGGCCAATGCTATAAACGATTCGAGGTTTTTTTCGAGAAAAAAAATCTTTCGTAAAAACGCAATTTTTCACGTAAATTTTTTTCACGAAAAAAAGTTCGTAAACTCGAAGAATTTATCGCTGTTTGTATTTTTTTCGGCCATTGCTATAAAGCATAAAACGTATACGCCACTTAAATTCACGTACTTTTTTTATTCGTAATACGTCATTGAAAACAATTTTTTTTTAATTTTTATTAAGTAGGGCTACTTAATAAATTTTATTAGTTATTAAGTAGGTTGTGCTGTCTATTCTATTTTTATAAATATTTTTACATTCTAGTATTTGGTGTTTAAAAAAACTGTGTAAAATTAAAATAGGAACATGATACTAAACCCCCATTAAAATTGGTTTAATTTCACAGTCGGTAATTGTATCAACACTACCAGTACCATTTGCCACCATTCGTAGTTTAAACATCAAAACCAAGTCTATACGAAGACAGATATGTAGGGGGACTACCAAACAGCGAATTTATAACACCAAAGTTAGATAAGATGTAGAGAGAAACATTATTTTCAATGGCCTACTTTATTATTCATACCAACAGTTAAATTAAAAATTGCTCATTTTAAGTTCCATATCAGCCTGCTTCATCATCCCCATCTCAACCTGCATCATTGTTTAACATCTGCATTATACTTTAACACTTCTTCAACTTCAAAATTTATCAACAACACCAGTGAATCCTGCTCAAATGTATCAAATGTTGCAAAACTTCACAGAAAAACTAGAAGGCAATTTAAAAAAATTCTTTACAGTACTAGAATGTTGACACACAAGAATAAGTAAAAGGGAATATTCTAAGAGTTGAAGGTCAGTGTCTGAGTACATCTGAGGAGCTCGAGAAACTAAAGTAAGACGATAACGCAAAAAAGTCAAATCAATGAAAGAAATTCAAGTTTGACTTCAGTGAAGCATCAGATGAAACTCAGCAAATGCAACATTAAAAAGAAAGAGACAAACACACAAAAAAAACAATCTTTTGAGTTTTGGAAAAAACATTTCCCACTCAAAGCAACAAGTGGTACAAGCATGAAGTTTCTACACGGTTTGTCAATGGTGTTTACCCAGAAAATACAAAATTGGTGAAGAATTTTTTTTTTGTATGAAAAACTACGCAGACCTACTTCTAACCATGAATCAACTCAAATTAGTTTTTTTGTATATTTGATTTCTTATATGATTAACTTTAGTTTTATTTTCAATTAATCTAGCTTTCAGAGGCGTACCAACATATTTTGGGGCCTAGGGCGGTACTTGGTAAATGGGGCCTATATATATATATATATATAGACTACATTAATGAATGTTCTCGGAATCTGGGGCCCCCAAGATGAATGTTATCATGGTTTCAGGCTTAAATTTGTCCATTCCACCTTTGGTAATAGCTCCTTCCATATGGGAAATTCGCTAGGACGAGCAAACAATATCAAAACTAAATGTTTTTATACTACTGATAAAAATTATTGTTTTAAAAATAGTCTAGGCCTACTCATTTTTAAGGTCAAAATTAGTTATTAAAAACCGAGTAATTAAATTGACAATACGGATAGTGTTTAAGGACAGGCCCCTTATGTGGCTTCACCATAAAACGACGTGTGATATAAAATTATAACCTGATAACAAAAATCTTCTCACGCAGCCTTGTTAGGCCTATATGCAGGAATAAAATTATAACTTACCATGTAACTTGATGATGACGAACTGAAGACGTGATTTGCTCTCGAATTATTGAGGTACTGAATGATAGAGTATATAAATCACATTAACGAAAGAACATAAACATCCGTCAGTCTGCCTGAACCATCATGAACTATAGACTTGTAGGTAGGGCGGGCGAATCTATTTATTAGTACTAGCGGAAGTGGGGGAGGAAGCTTCGCGGAGGGCCTCCAAAACAGTCACGGTGGTTGTTATTGGCCAAGATGTCATTTCAATTTCTTACATCTTGGTTTGTTTGCTGTGGATGTTTATTATCTTGGCAAGCAGAAACTATCATGTTTAAGGTTCATTTTTATTGTAAACAATTATGATTACAGAACAAAAATTTTGACTATTAAAAAATTTGGCTGAAGTAAAAAAAATATAAATTGTATTAACATTTGGGGGCCTACTCCCAGACGGGGCCTGGGGCGGACCGCCCCCCTCCCCCCGCCCCACCTCGGTACGCCATTGCTAGCTTTACTTTTTAATATCTTAAATGATTGTTTTCAAAATTTAACTTGTTCACTTTTACCCAAATAAAAAGGGAAAATTAGACGCTATTTATTTTCATAAAATTCTTTTTTTTTTTAATTTTTTTCTCCATTTTTTACATATTTATTTAGCATAAATATGTCTCAATAAAATAAAAAAACAGTAAGCCAATAGTTTTAACTTTAAAATCAATAATTCTTAATTTAAAAAAAAAAATTATTGAATTTGAAGCGAAACCGTTTACTCTTACCACAGTTTGCATTTAGTACGACGGATACTATTTTAGTTTAAAGGAAATCGAATTCGAAATGTTATGAAAAAAAAAAAAAAAAAAAAAAAAAAAGTTTTAACTTTGTTCTGAAACGAAAACTTTAACTTTATTCAATAATTGTGTGTGCGTGTATATATATATATATATATATATATATATATATATATATATATATATATATATATATATATATATATATATATATATATATATATATATATATATATATATATAATTAAAATGGCTTTACTGCAAGTTTTGATAGAAACTCCAAATTATTGGAAGATTCTTGCAATCCTTTTCTTTCTTCCAATTTATTAATTAAGAACTTGAGCGGATTTTCGGGTCTTTCATTTAATATACTAGATGCCAATTCCTAAATAAAATTAGCTATTGATATATAAACTAATTAATTTATTTACAGAATTTTAATTCATGCTTTTTTCTTAAACTTTAAAAAATAATATCTTTACCTGCATTAAATCAAATATCCTTTTTCTGTCAATATAGATGCATGCTGTTAAGTAAGGATCATTTAGGTTCTCATTTCGGTTTGTTGCCATTTTTATTATTTTATCATCCACGGGTAGCACTTCGCCGTTGCTATACTGGATAATCTTAGTAGTATGCGATTGAACATTTTCCAAAATATTCGCTTAAAATTAAACATTCATGCGCGAAAAATTTGAAATTCAAAAACATAGATAGGTTTGATTTTAAAAATATAAAAATAATCCTAATTTAATGTTATATTTCAGGAATTTTTCATAAAAAGCCACGTCACATAAATTAAGAATTACGTAAGGTTAAGTAAAACTGTTTTTCACTTCGGACTTAAAGTTCTTTTTTTTTTTTAATACTTTTATAAGGCGGAGGTTTAGGTTCGAAGTGTTTTAAGATGCGAACAAAATCATTTCTTTCGAATACTTTGCCAGCACTGACGAGCAGTTCACGAAGGCCGTAAAGAAAAAGGCGTTTACTCGCCTTAACAATCTGTTATTTTGGCAATATACCTTAACTTAACCCTAAACAGTATTGTGACAAAGATGAATCCCGAATAGTAAGTCCATATCCTAGCAAAAAATTGTTTTTGTACACCTTAATCTTGACCATAGTTGAGTGAAGTTTAATGTAGATTTTTTAATGACCATAATGTAATGGGAAGAAATCTGTTGAATTCATGGACCTCATCTAAGTTGTAGATATGTATAAATATATGTATATATACATATATGTATATATACATTATTTATCTTGATATTTATGTATGTATGTATGTATGTATGTATGTATGTATGTATGTATGTATGTATGTATGTATGTATGTATGTATGTATGTATGTATGTATGTATGTATGTATGTATGTATGTATAAATGAATTTTAAGTATAGCAATATAATTATTAGCATAAACTTTTAACATATATACTTGCAAGGATAAAGTTACTTTAAATTTTTTCAGTTGTAACTAGAAAAAAGTATAAAGTTAGCTGTAAACCCCTGTCAATTTTATACTTAATCTATATAAATAATTATAAAGAATTAAATTTAAATTTATGTATTAGCTATGATTTTTATTGATCAATCTGAACTTGTTGAAAACAATATAAAAAAAGTTATGGTATTTTAGGCAGAAAAAAAAAACTATTTAAAAGTTATAAATGCATTTAAAGGTTTTTTTTACAATGTTAATAATATTTAACTTTAAATCCAGTTAATTTTGAAATATTAGATATGTAGAGAACTTATTAGTATATCAAAGTAAATGCCTTTTTTCAGTTAGTCACCTTATTAATGTTTTATATTTTCTTTACTTTTACAATTAATTGTTTTTTCAAAACCTTTAGCCAAACAACTCTTCTTAATTAACTTTTAAAATAACTTTTAAAATATCTTTTTTAAAAAATTTACACACCATTAATAAAACATATTTTAGTACAATTTAAAAATATATATATTTTACTCTCTTTAGTGATTACTTGTTTAAGTTGTTGTTAATTGGAGACTCTGGTGTAGGAAAATCTTGCCTTTTACTTCGGTTTGCAGTTAGTAGAGTTTTTTCTTTTATTTTTTCAGTGTTGACAAAATGACTTCATTTTTCTTTCTAGTTTAATTTTTTTATTTACATTCAAATCTAGTGGTTTTTTTTTACAGGATGATACATATACGGAAAGCTACATTAGCACTATTGGTGTAGATTTTGTAAGTTTTCTTAATTAAAATTAACTAAGTATATAATTTAAGCATTTAGTTACCTTTTTGTTTATTTAATAAATCTTGTGAACTTAGCAAAAAATGAACTTTTTTTTCAGTTTGCAGTAAGATTTTTACAAATCCAATAAAAACAGTTTTTTTTTTTTTAAAAAAAAAAAGTTTTCACATTTTCATTATGCTTAAAGACAAAAGACCAAAATTCATTGTAGTTTTACTATTCTCACTATCTTTTATTTTCTTTTATATACATATATATATATATATATATATATATATATATATATATATATATATATATATATATATATATATATATATATATATATATATAATTTAAATTTTATATAAAAGTTTAAATTGTTTGGCCTAAGTTACTTTAGTGTTATCTTTAAGTCACAAAAAAAATGTGTATTGTATATAAGTCGATAGTAGTGTATACTATCGATTTACCCTAAAGTGTATATCAAGTATATTGAATCACTATATATTGTCTGATTTTAGTGTCACTATATATTGCCTGAGATTATAAGAAGATTTTGGAAAAAACTTAATAGTTTTTGTTTTACCTTAGAAAATCAGGACCATTGAGCTTGATGGAAAAACAATAAAATTACAAATAGTAAGTTGTTGTTTTCATTTTTATTTTTTTAGTTGATACAAAAAACTCCTTCAAAAAACTCTTTGAAAAAATTCAGGAGTTTGGTAAGTAAAAATCTAAATTGTACAAGCACACAAAAAAAGGTAATGAAAAAGAAAAAGATTACTTATATGCATATTTAAGTGAAATAAAAAGTAAAATTTAGTTCTGATTCTTTTAATGGTAGCACTTACCCACTACTACAATTAATACTACAAAAAACACTGATAGAATAAAAATTCTTCAATTAATGCTGCATACTAATGCACTTTTAAAAAGAAAATATTTGATTTGTTATTAACATTAAAACCTAACTCTAGGATAATGTTCATTGGCATTCTGTTGTTAAGTCTATGTGTACAGTGTCCAGCTGAAACATCTAAACAAAAAATGGAAATCTTATTCTAGTTTTGATATAAGTGTAATCATCTGAGAGAAAACATCTGGCCTTTTTTTTTTTTACTTATGCCTAATGATTTCAAAAGTTATATTTAGTAAAATTTCATAATTTTTTCTCAATGAACTGATTTTCAATATTCCATTAAAAAACCATGTTTTTTAAGTATTTGTTAACACAAGAAATAATTGCTTAAAAGAAAAAATAGCCCAAGTAATGTTATAAAAATAATACAAAACAGTCTGGATACTTTAATATGTCTTAAAATTACATATCTGTTAGACTAACTCATAACTGCTTACTTTAGGTAATTAAAACAATTTTTTATTGGGGGTTAAATTCAAGTGACATGTTATTGCTAGGAATGGATAAAAAATACAAAAACATGACAGCCATGTTCATGTTTTGTCATTTGCCATGTTTTCTGTGTTTTCTAAGGCTATGTTTTGATCAGACATACAGTAACTTTCTATTATTTTTTATATTCCACTAGGCCTTTCAATCAGTTTTTTGCATTTAGACTTTTTTTTGCCAGCTTTAAGTGATAAAAAATAGATCAAAAGTCCATAAAGCTTCTTGATCTCATCACATATTCTATCATTTCCGGTCGTCTGTTGGTAACTATCGTTTTATTTCTAAATGGGTTCCATTTTAATTGGTAAAATTCAAATGCCAATATCACAAAACACTATTTAAAGAGAACTTAGTGCTTCAACAATTACCATCTCTTGCACAAGATGTAACATTATGTTAAATCAAATCAGAAAAGATACAATTGATAGACTCTTGATAATAAAAGTTGAGGTAAATCATAGTTTTTACCCTGTTAATACGTGCAGTATTTTAATGTCATGTTTATTCTGTGTTTTTATCATTTTTTTGGGATTTTCTATTGTGATTTTTGTCTGTGACTAGTCATCACCTAAATAAGTTGCATCAATGTTCTTCCTAAAATCTACATGTTAAGATTCAGATGTTTTAATACCTTTATAAATTTCCTCACAATAATTTTAAATGTTTTTAGTGTTATCTGTTATTTCATTGTCTAAATCTAAATTGTGCAAAATAGCTTTTCAGCTTTGTCATTTGTTAATCTTTTTTCATTAGCATCTGTAATTTGCATTATTTACAATTGCTTATAATAACATTTTTAAATCATGGCCCTAATATCTGCAAGATGAAATGGGCATTTTCCCTGGGCCTTTTGATTTTAGGTTCCAATTATGATTAAATGACTCAGATTTAATCCTCATAGCTCTTCAAAAGTTCATTTCTTTTATATAAATATCACTATTTAATTATATTATAATTTAATTATATTATAATAATAAGCTCAACTTTTAACTGTAAGTAACTAATAGTATTAAAACTCTTGTTTTTTATTATTTCAAATTTACCCATTCTACTTATGAAAACTACTGTTAGTTGTTTGATTATAGTGTACTTCAATAAAAAAATATTTATTAAATAATAATAAACTTTGGGTTTAATAAATTATAAATTTATAATAAATTCTTATGGTTTTAAGCTAAGAATTTTATTTAGTGGGATACGGCTGGTCAAGAACGTTTTCGTACTATTACTTCAAGCTATTACAGAGGTGCTCATGGAATTATTATTGTATATGATGTCACTGATCAGGTATAAATAGTATTTTTATTTTTAAGTAAATGGTCAGAGTACACCTGAAATATAGCTGTAAATAATATTCCTAGAAAAGTCTTATGTAGGATACTTCCAGATAACATATTAGTGTATTAGTTACTACCTTTGTCCCAAAATACTGTTCAGATTTCTATTCTTGCTCTTTTTTAAAATCAGAACAGTATATTGGGACAGAGGGGGAGTAGTAACTTAAATAGAGAAACTATTAACACTAAAATGTTTCTAATGTATTTAATTGTTCATGTTAATCATTGTAGAAGTTTTTTAGCAGCTGCATGTTTGCTATCAAATAAATCTTCCCTTTAAATTTGTTTAATTATCTTTTAGAATATTAAGTTCTGTCTTGAGAGATATAACAAAAGGTTGTCTTCATTCAAAGTCTCCACTAGTAGTAAACAGTGGAAAATTAAGTCCTATACTCTTTGATTTTTTTTAAAAAGTTTAACAAAATGAAATTTACAGTTATTTTTAAAACTTATTTTTAAAATTTTTGAAAAAAAAAAAGAAAAAATTTTTTGGCTGATATGATAGGTTTTACATTTCAACAGTTAATGTTAACATTAAAATCAAATGTATTTGTTGACAGATTTTAATGAATATTAGATTCACACAATTTGTTTTGTTAGTATTCTATAGATTTATTTAACAGTTTCTACCTCTGAAGAAAATTTAAATTATCTCTAATCTAAAATATCTTGAGAGATCAAATATCTTTTTATTTCAATCAAAAACCTCTTTGTGTTTTTCAAATAAAAATATCATTGAATTACTAACAATCAGTTCTTGACTTGAATCTTTTTTTGTGTTAAGCATTTGGTAAAAAGATCAATAAGTTTATCTTTTCTGTTTCTTCTTTCAAAATTAAAAATCCATTTAATAATATGTTAATAATCCAAATGAGAAAAATGGAATCAAAACAAAACAAACAAATGTTCCAAACTTTTTAATACTCTGAATAAAAATAATTTTTGATAACAAAGGGAGAGGTGACACTTGTAAAAATTACTCTGAAATCTTATTCCAATATAGAATGTCTAGATCTGAATCTTGACAAACTAGCTTTTTGGCTTGCAGAAAGACAAAAATCTGTACTATCATGAATTTTTCTTTACTTAATAAGAAATAAAAAAATATATATTTCAAAGTAAAGTGTGTGAGCTTTTAATCAGCAAAAAACTATTTAAATGGGTCTTGCTGATTAATGACTAAAATGTTGTTGTAGCATTGAGTTTTTTTTTTTTCCCCTTTCTCCTCTTAAGAAATTATATATTGCATAAAAAAAAATATATATATATATATTATATTAGGTTTTGGGGAGGTTCCATATTACATCAGGTTATCCAACTTTTAGAAAGAACTGATCTGATATAATATGAAACCTCTCCTCAACTCTTAAGCTGCTTGGTATTTTATTCTTTTGCATAATAAGCAAAATTATTTTCGTTCTTTTGCATAGTAATTGAAAACATGTTTTAATGACTCATTCTTTTGCATGCTAAAATGTCTGTTTTTTTCAATTATTATTAAGGAAACATTTAACAATGTGAAACAATGGCTTCAAGAAATTGATCGCTATGCATGTGAAAGTGTCAATAAACTGCTTGTTGGCAATAAATGTGATCTCACCACAAAAAAGGTGGTTGATTATACTACTGCAAAGGTACACTATTTAAATAATCTTTGCTTCTATTTATATATGTAAGACTATTTTTTAAGTTAGACACTTCGGTTTTGGAAATATGGAAATATATAAGGTGTACAGATAGTTGAATTTTTATAATTGTTAAAATTCCTGCAAGCACAATACAATTTTTATAAATACAAATATTTCCTTTTTACTTTAGATAATAGTTTTAAGTTAATTCTTTCTACAGTTTTTTGTTTTGTTTACAAATATCATGGTTGCTATGCAGTATTTTTTTGTGTTTAGGAATTTGCTGATTCGTTAGGTGTGCCATTTTTGGAAACCAGCGCAAAAAATGCCACAAATGTTGAACAGGCTTTTATGACAATGGCTGCTGAGATAAAAAATCGTATGGGACCTCCTCAAACAACTGCTGATCGATCAGAAAAGGTTCCTCTGACGAAAGGAAGTCCAGTTAAACCAAGTGGCGGTGGATGTTGTTAATCGAATAATAATTTATCCATGATTTATATACATTCGAGTGTTGAAGGTCTTGTACAGTTTCGCGTTAAAAGTTTTTGTTTTGATGTTCTCACCATAAAATCTTGACGCTCATGGTGTTTTCGTTAAAGCGTGAATTAACATTTAAGTTTCTTTGGTTTTTATTTCCATTATCACCATTAAGTTTTTTGTTTTTTTCGAACTTGGTTTACGAAATTTTTTCTACATGAATGATATATATACATTTCAAGATCCAATAAAATTTTTTTAAAAAAAGATGAAACATTAAAAATTAGGAAAAATAAAAATAAAATTAGAGAAGTTAAAAAGATTGGAAAATATTTTTTTTCTTTTTTTCTTTCTTTTTTTTTTTTTTCCAATCAAGTTTTGTTCCGTTGGCAGCTATAATCATCTTCAATGCACTGACGTTGATATTTTAGTTTTATCTTATGTCTTTCTTCCAGCCAAATCTTTTCTCAAGACCTTTTTTTTTTTTAATTTTTACTTGATTAACCTTAGATGTAGAGCAGTCAGTTTAATAGCTGCATAGTCTTTAAATTTTTGACTCTTTACTCACTGACAACCCTTTCATTTTTTGATTGCGCGTCTTATTTGAGGAGTATATTGAAGCCTGATGTTAATTCCTAATATCTTCCTAAGATACTTGTGTTGTGAGAAATTTTAATCGATTTATACAGGACCAAACAGTGCATTGGAAATAAGTATGTGTCATATTGTTATCGCACATGGTTTTCATACAAAGTTAATTGTAATGAAAAGTTAGTTCTCTTGTATGAATCAAGTAATTGTACATAAAATTGGAAATTTTCAGTAATATTATTTTTCTTTTAATTTGTTGTAAGCTTTCTAATTAGTAATGACAAAAGGTCTGGGATTCGTCAATTCTTTTTCTTTTCTTTTTTCGTTTTACAGTAGTTTGCAGTCCCATTATTAATCTAATTTAGAAAAAATAAGTTTTGATCGAAAATTGTGAATATTTTAATCAGCCAGTTGAAAAATCTTTAACAAAATTAGAGAAATATGAAATTATGCTCCGCGCTTTTTTGGTCGACAATTTTCTTTTCTATAATTTTTGCCGCCGCCTAAAAAACCACTCTCATTGACTACAATCAATCTCAATACTACTTAACATAAAACAAAGTCAGAAAAAAAAAATCTTTTTTTTTGCATCTGTTTCTAAAATCAGTTCGTAAGTAATAAATTAAACGGTTAGACAAGTAAGTTCAATAGTTATCAATTAGGCTCAGGTAACAATGTAAAGTGAAGTCCTATGGACAAACTCCATGCTACTCATACATGTTTTATCAAAATAAGTATAGTGACCAAGATTAATTTCTTTACGCGATCTAGAAGTCAATATAAGAAGTTGAGAGGTCTGCTGCAACAAGGAGCTAATTCTGAAATTGGTCATTTTGGAATAACTCTATGTTCTAATATTAAAGCCACTCCTTTGTTTGGTGCAACGAGCAAACTCTTTAAATTAGTTCCAATGAAATACTATAGGTGGTACTTGACTCTCAATTGTATTTGGATCAACGAGGGGCTAATTCCTGTAATTGATTCAATATTGCTCCAATCAAGACACCCGTGCGCGATAAAAGTCTTGAAAAGATTATTTTGTTTGCTTTGTAACTTTGCACTGAAAGCTATAATTAGTTTGATTCTTAGTTTTACTTTTAACAAAGAGAGTATTTTAACATTTTTTCTAATATTAAGATTAATAATAAGAATGCTTGAGTTCTAACCTAGTTCAAAAGAAATTGATATTGACAGAGATTCTATCAATTGAAAATACAGAAGGTAAGGAAGAAATGGTAAAAAATAAGCATCTGCGTATCGTTATCGGAAATATCGCAACTAACCAATATTTTTTTAACGAAAATGGGTTTTGAAATGAATTGGTATGATCCTATATGTTTCGATATGATCTCGATAAAATATCGTTTGGATTTTGATATGCACGATATCATTACCGCTTTTAGCAATAAATATTGTATTAATTATCGTTAAAAAGTATATAACGATATTTTTTGAGTTTCGATTTGATTCGATACGTTCCGATAAAAAATTGTTAGGTTTTTGAAACTTTTCGATATTTTACAATATTTTGTATTAGATATAGCTAAATGTTAAGTTAAAACATTCTTTTCACTTATTTTGCAAAATATATTCTTAATCTATTAAAATATTGATAAAAATTTAAAATCGCCTATTTTTTAACGCCATTTTTTAGATTAAGTTGTTAAAAACGGCTCAGGCGGTTAAGAGGACAATTCTACTGTTTTGTTTTTTAAGTAAAAACAAAAGCAAAAAAATTTTTAATTTTCAAAAATAAAGTTTTTTTTCATTAAATACTAAAACAGTTCTGGTTAACTCAATGAAAATTCAGGGAAAACCACTTTTTTAATTAGAATAAATACATGTTTTGTAATTAAAATAGCGTCTAGCTGAAATGTTGTCGGTAATTGTAGCGAATGGAAATTTTTGGTATCGGTCTCGGCCGAAACCGAATCCGAAATTTCTGCTTTAACAACCTTTTACTTTTTCTGATTCGGAAATTTCGGTTCAAACCACTACACCAGAATTCACTTCTACAGGACAAAACTAAAAACTCGTTACATAAAAAAGGTTTAAGAACCATTTTTGCACTGCTTACTAATTTGTGGATTGCATTTTCAACGGTGACATTAAAGTAAATTCTTGCTTGCAACGGATATCTAAATTGCTTAGCAACATATTTACCAAAACTAATATTAACATCATGATGATAATAACTTTAAAAATAATTATCGCATTACCCCCATAAGTACCAGATTTAGTATTTTTCATACTACAATTGTAGTGGCACTGTTGGAATTTTTATTTGGTTGATAGTGCCACCTAAAATGCCTAGCAACCATTTATTTTGCATAGTTGCAAGCTTAAGTGACTTTTTTAAAACAACGAAGTTATAAATTAGACTAATACACCATTCATATTAACAAAACCGAATTTTAATAAAACTCGCTTTTGAAACAGTGTTCAGTTTAAACTTTTTTTAACAATTATCCTTGTCACACCAGAATAAATCAGTTTTATTTATACAATCCGAATAAAACTTAAAATTGCTTTTGTTTGAAATAAGGTTTTAAAAAGCAGTTTAAATAACCACGATTAAAACAAGTTTCATTTTTGGTGTGAATGGGGTAAATCAACTTTCAATTACAAGAACTGCTGTAGATTTAGTTGAAATCACGTGACATAATTGATTCAAGTTACTATTCTCGTATCAATCTTTAATCGAACTTTAAATTAAAATATTCTTCACATATTCTACTTTTAATTAAATCATGTTACATACTGATCGTTTAATTGCCTTATATCCAATAGGTCAGTATAAAAACAAATCTATTTTATCATTTCAAATATTTATTTAAACAAACAAAAGGAATGGGGTTTTTGATTATTATTGAATGGGGTTATAGATATTATCCATCTATCTATCTATCTATCTATCTATCTATCTATCTATCTATCTATCTATCTATCTATCTATCTATCTATCTATCTATCTATCTATCTATCTATCTATTTATCTATCTATCTATCTATCTATCTATCTATCTATCTATCTATCTATCTATCTATCTATATATATATATATATATATATATATATATATATATATATATATATATATATTAGGGTGGGTCGAATTTTTTTATCTTTCCTGTACATGAATAAAAAGTTGTCTTGGCATCAGTACAGTATGAAAATAATATTTAAAGATTTTTTATGAAACGTTTAGGGGTCCCAACTTTTGATTAAAGCCTTACCTTATTTGATGTATTTTAACCATTTCCTTGGTACAGTTTAAATACGTACCAACTATAAATCATGGACTAAAATGCGTTGGCAAATGGTTTAGCACGTAACTACAAGTGCTAAAAAAGAAATGGAATAAATTTTATAACGTTATTTACATGTGACGTCACCAACATTAGCAACAAACCATGTGCTGGATTTTTTAGAAACAAGCAAAATATCTAATATATTATTTTGTAATTTTATTTTCTTCTTTGCAATAATAGATCTATAGTAAAATTCAAGTAGGCTAATATAGATGTATACTACAGTAGGCTATAGTTTAGACTGTAGAAAGATCACTTCGTTTAACATGTAGGCCTATTTATGAGAGGGCTAAACATATTATAGTCTGTATAAATATTGGAATATTTATTGACTAAATTCTTATGAAAAATTGTTTTAACAGCTTTTATTTATTGTAACCATAACTTGTTGTAGTTTTTTTTATTATTTTAGACAAATATATTAAATATCCATATTTATGTGTACACGAAGTGCAACTAAACATCCATTGTTTGGACAGTTAGTTGATCTTCCTGAAAATCAAATCCCATCATATGAAGACGTTATTAAGGCGTTTTATTATAATCAGAAAACAGTATTAGAAATTAGCTTGCAAGAAAGATATTCAATTTTAGCAGACAGAGTGAAATGTATTTATTCAAAAGCAAGTATTCCCACAATGGAAGTGAATAGCACAATCATTAGGATTAGAAGACTTATGGATAAAGTACATACACTTGAAAAATATTCAGATGCAAAAAGAACATCAGACACGTTCACTGAGAAGTTGAATTCTTTTCAGCAGTTATTTGACATTTGCACCTGCAAATGCTTTGATTCGGGCATTAGAGATAGTAACTTATGCACGTGCCCACTGCCAAATAAAATTCCATTGGTAGAGTGGGATTTCTGGTTTGACCAGAAAACTGTTAGAAATATGATAATTGGTGGAGTAGACAAAGAAACGACAGCAACACTGGAAAAGAGACAAAAACGCAAGTTTATGAAATTAGTGTGTGATGAAGCACAGTCAAAAGAGGTTGAATATGAAACTGAGGAAGATATTGATGAGGATGAGCGTAACACATCTGAAAGTAATTATACATCAGAGGAAGAGACAGTATCAGTGCAGAACAGAAACAAGTACAAGGAATTATGTAAAGCAGTTGATCGATGCAAAATTAGCAACAAAGATACATGTCTTATTGTTAATGCTGTTTTAAAAGACCTCAGTATGTTGTCTTCAGCAACAATTCTTGATCCTTCAAAGCTACGTCGACAAAGGAATTTCTGGAGAGATACTCTGGTTGAAGAACATATGTAGAGCAATAAGGAATTGTGCTGTATAGGCTTTGATGGAAAACAAGACGTTACATTAGTTGAGAGTTTTGGTTGTAGAAGAAGTAAAAAAGAAGAACACTATAGTATTGTCTCGTATCCAGGAAACATATACATCGATCATGTAGTTCCTGAAAGTAGTAAAGCTGCTGATATAACAAAGGAGTTAATGTCAGTTATTATAGAGACAAACTCCGTAGAAAGCATTCAAGGTGTTGTGTGTGATGGCACAAATAATAATACAGGTAAAAGCAACGGAATCATAAGAAAATTGGAGGAGAACTTAGGTAGACCATTACAGTGGTTGGTATGCCTTCTACACTGTAACGAGCTGCCATTTAGAAGGTTTTTGGCAGGCGTGGATTTTGCTCGAACTACAGGACCTTCCACATCGACAGGTACAATTAGCTCAGCTCTAGAATATGATCCGAATGAATTGCCTGTCGTTAATTATTTGCCCATTACTGGTAAGGTGACTGATTGTGATGAAGCTGTCAAGAAGGATCTTAGCACAGACCAACTGTACTTTTTGAAAGCATGTCTAGCAGTACAGCGTGGACGTCAGGCTTCTACAGATATTGATTTCCTCGAGAAGAGTTTACCTGGAAATATAAGTCATGCTCGGTGGTTGACGAAAGCCAACAGGATTTTGCGTCTCTACATGTCTAGAGAGGTGGCATCTGAACCTCTCAGAAGAGTAACGCATTTCATTTTGAACTTTTACGGACCCTCTTGGTTCAAAATCAAATCAAATTCTTCTTGCCAAAATGGTGCTAACAACTTCTTTTACTTAGTTCAGTTGTTTCAGGAACTTGATGCATTAGATCAGGCTGTGTTCAGGCAGGTTCTTCCTGTTCTCGAAAATAACTGCTACTTTGCACATGCTGAAAACATTCTGTTAGCTGCAGTTAGTGATAGTGATATGGAAGTCCGTCGTTTTTCAGTAGAACAAATAATAAGAGCAAGAGAGAAGCAGACTAATAGTAACATACCGGTTCGCGTCTTTGATAAGAAGGATATAACATTAAATTTGGCTGCGACATCGTTCATTAACATGATTGACTGGGACCAGAGTAATGTTACATCTCCTCCGATGCTATCACACCTTTCAAATGATCAACTTACTTACACACATCCAATACTACTGCCCGATGTTCCATGTCATTCACAGGCAGTAGAGAGAACAATTAAAGACGTTAGCGCTGCGAGCTGTAAAGTTTATGGGAGAAAGTCCCGTCATGGCATGGTGTTACAGAGTAAGAAATCCATATTAGAGATACCAAAAATAGACAGCAAGAAAGATTTTATTAACAGTTAGGTTAAAAAACTTTGTATTGTTGCTGTTTAACATTGATTCGTTACAGTTTACATTATTTTTAATTTGTAATACATTGCAATACATTACACTAACATTGGGTATTTATGTAGTCTTTCTAGTCAGAGTTGGGACCTGTAGACACTGTCCATAAAATAAAAAGTGAGGTTTTTTCAAACGAGTACATCAAAAAGCAACTTTTTAGACATGTACAGGATCTCCAACTTAATATTTTTTACATTTTGACCCACCTTAATATATATATATATATATATATATATATATATATATATATATATATATATATATATATATATATATATATATATATATATATATATATATATATATATATATATATATATATATATAGTATTGTAGAAATTATGTTAATACTTCCAGTAAGAGTGCTCAATACAGCGTAGAATAAGTAGAGCGAATATATTATTACTATAATACAAACTAAATAATTAGCTTGGTTTATATTACATTACTTAAAGTTTCACGCAATAGCGATCATCAGATGTTATAAACCGTAAAAAGACGTAACGACAAAAAATACGAAAAAAATACGGAAAAAGTGCTATGGAGTGTCTGCTATGATGGCATTAAAGTTTTTTATTAAAAATTTATTTTCATGGCGGCACTTTGATGTTAACTCGCTTCTTTTATTGAGCAAGCCTAGTTTCGACGTAATGATGTGGAACTTTTCAGTCAAGCACAAATTACAGTGATTGCCACCAGGTTTAAATGGTTCTGCCTGATCGAGAATGTTCCACGTAAGGATGGGTTCTAAACCTTTACTTTTACACTCCCATACAAATTTAGAAAGTTCCGTGGAGTTTGCTTTACTTTCATAACGAAAAGAATTCCTATGCTTATACCATCTGTCTTTAAATGTTTTTTCAGTTAGACCAATGTAATAATGCCCCTTTTCTTGCTGCTGGGTTTTTACATTGCAAATATAAATAAGGTTTTTCTTAAGGCATTTTCCATTTAGTGGGCATGCAGCGGTTTCTCGGCAATTGCATGATTGGCTATTATTGTCAATAGTATAAGATAGTATTCTTTTGTTATGAGCAGTAATAATTTTCTTAACATTTGGGAGGCAGCTGTAACTAACTTTTACGGTGTTCCGGTTAAAAAGTTTGTGGAATTTATGTTCTTTCGGAAAGCATTTATCAATTAAACCCAAAAATGTCTTTGCTACGTTTGTTCTAACGTTCAGTGAGAACGGAGGGTTAAACCAAATAACGTTTCGTTTTCGAGATCTTGCACCACGTTTTGGCATGTTTTGATTGAAAAAAATTTTCTCTTTAAATCCGCAGGAATTGAGAGCGTTGTTACTCAGTCAGAAAAAATAAAGAAAAATTTTGTTAACATTTTTAAAGATAAATTCAACCTTACTATCACTATTAGATCTAATTTAAAAATTGTAAACTTCCTCGATACCACACTCAATCTCCTTGACAACACTTTTCAACCTTACAGAAAACCAGGAGATAACCCTATATATATTAACGTCAACTCCAATCACCCACCTAATATCATCAAATCAATACCGAAAATGATTTCTAACCGCATCAGCAATATATCTTCAAACAAAGAGGTTTTTAATGGAGCCGCACCGTTTTATAACAACGCTCTCAATTCCTGTGGATTTAAAGAAAAAAATTTTTTTCAATCAAAACATGCCAAAACGTGGTGCAAGATCTCGAAAACGAAACGTTATTTGGTTTAACCCTCCGTTCTCACTGAACGTTAGAACAAACGTAGCAAAGACATTTTTGGGTTTAATTGATAAATGCTTTCCGAAAGAACATAAATTCCACAAACTTTTTAACCGGAACACCGTAAAAGTTAGTTACAGCTGCCTCCCAAATGTTAAGAAAATTATTACTGCTCATAACAAAAGAATACTATCTTATACTATTGACAATAATAGCCAATCATGCAATTGCCGAGAAACCGCTGCATGCCCACTAAATGGAAAATGCCTTAAGAAAAACCTTATTTATATTTGCAATGTAAAAACCCAGCAGCAAGAAAAGGGGCATTATTACATTGGTCTAACTGAAAAAACATTTAAAGACAGATGGTATAAGCATAGGAATTCTTTTCGTTATGAAAGTAAAGCAAACTCCACGGAACTTTCTAAATTTGTATGGGAGTGTAAAAGTAAAGGTTTAGAACCCATCCTTACGTGGAACATTCTCGATCAGGCAGAACCATTTAAACCTGGTGGCAATCACTGTAATTTGTGCTTGACTGAAAAGTTCCACATCATTACGTCGAAACTAGGCTTGCTCAATAAAAGAAGCGAGTTAACATCAAAGTGCCGCCATGAAAATAAATTTTTAATAAAAAACTTTAATGCCATCATAGCAGACACTCCATAGCACTTTTTTCGTATTTTTTTCGTATTTTTTGTCGTTACGTCTTTTTACGGTTTATAACATCTGATGATCGCTAT
Organism: Hydra viridissima; assembly: GCF_058129835.1. Taxonomy (NCBI): domain Eukaryota; kingdom Metazoa; phylum Cnidaria; class Hydrozoa; order Anthoathecata; family Hydridae; genus Hydra; species Hydra viridissima. The sequence goes on from NW_028324303.1 coordinate 5,601,486, forward strand.
TGCGTGAAACTTTAAGTAATGTAATATAAACCAAGCTAATTATTTAGTTTGTATTATAGTAATAATATATATATATATATATATATATATATATATATATATATATATATATATATATATATATATATATATATATATATATAAGGGTGGGTAAAATTTTTTTGTTTTTATGAAACATGGAAATAAAGTTGCATTTTGTTGAAAAGAAATGTAATAAAAATTTGATTTAGTCTTGCCAACTTTAACTTGAATTTTACTATATTAGGTCAAAATGATGCTATTTTACAACAGTCGTATAATTGCAGGATAAAAGCATTAAGATTTAGATTTTTTTATGATTCATGTTAATAATATTATATTAATAGTATACAGAACTTTGCAAAAGTTTAGAGCACCCTACGAAATATAAAACAAAAATCTGTTTGTGTTGTTTGTTGACTTCCGATTAACATGATCCTTCACTTCATTATAAGATATATACTTACGTTGTTTTTTTTTTTGTTTTAGTTTAACTAGTTAAAATTGAAAATAAAAATGGTTACTGTTAAAACACGAAGTAAAACTGAACATGGTATACTTGGACACCCTAGACCATTTCAAACAAATCAACTGCCAACTTCTGCTGATGTTTTTAAAGCAAATGACTATTTACTAAAAAATAACAATTGCACAAGTGTTACTGAAAGAGCAACAGTCATAACTAATGAAATTAAAGCACTGTACAACAAAGCAAGTATTCCTACCATTGCAGTCAGCAGCTTAGTTATTCGCATAAAGAGACTAATTAACAAAGTACATGAGCTTTGTAAATACTCTGATCGCAAGAAGTCCTCTGCAACATTTAAATCAAGTTTGCAGATGTCAGATTAACTATTCGATATTTGTCTATGTAAGTGTTTAAATAATGGTGTTCGGGAAAGGTCAGCTTATTTATGTCCACTGCCAAAAAAAATTCCAACACTTGAATGGGAGTTCTGGATAGATCAAAAAACGGTACGAAAAATGGTAATAGGAAAAGTAGACAAAGAAGAAACAATTAAGCTGCAGAAGAGAGGAAAAAGAGGAAGTAAAACATGCAATTTACCGATTACAGATAAGAAAATGAAGTATGATAAAGAAATTGATCCAAATGAAACATTGCAGTGATAATGAACAGTCAAAGTCAGATGAAGAATTTTTGCCAATTGAGAAGTCAGATGATAAAGTGATGTCAAGTTATGAAGTGATATCAAGTGATAATAAGATGTCAAGCGATGAAGAGATCAAATTTTACAACACTAAACAATATCCTGAGTTGTGTAAGGCCATGGATAGGTGTAAAATCAGTGACAGGGATGCTTGCCTAATAGCAAATGCAGTACTAAAAGATTTAGATCTTGTAACACCAGAGAATGCTATTGATCCAGCAAAACTTCGTCGTCAGAGATATATGTGGAGAAAAAAAGAAGTTGAAAACCATGCTGCTGAAGTCCAAAATGTACTTTGCATTGGATTTGATGGGAAGCAAGATATCACTTCTGTTAAAGCAAGTGGTGTCCGACGAAATTTCAAAGAAGAACATTATGTGATAGTGTCATTTCCGCAAAACAAATATGTCAACCATGTCATGCCACAAAGTAGTAAAGCTTTTGATATTGCACAAGAGATATTATTGAGCATCAACAACATCAAATCATCAGACACTTTAGCAGCAGTTATTTGCGATGGTTCTGTGAATAACACAGGTCAACACAATGGAATAATCAGAAAATTAGAAGAAGGTCTTGGGAGAACATTGCAATGGTTGGTCTGCTTGTTACATGCAAATGAACTACCCTGGATGGTGGACATTCAACAAGTCCAGCTACTTTAACAGGTAAAATAGACATTGCACTAGATTTTGATCCAAAGGATTTAGATATTGTGAACTTTAAACATATACCTGGTAAAGTTGAGGATGTAAGTGTTGATGTTAAGAAAGATTTATGCTCTGATCAGATATACCTTCTAAAAGCTTGCTTAGCTGTTCAGCAGGGATACACTGCTTGTGATCAAATATTGCTCCTCCAGACTGCTATGCCAGGAAATTTGAACCATGCAAGGTGGCTAACAAAGGCCGATTGTATTTTACGTTTGTATATGTCTAAAGAAAATCCTTCAAAACCATTGCAAAGAATTACAAGATTCATCGTAAATGTTTATGCGCCATTGTGGTTCAACATAAAGCTTCATTCTTCCTGCCTTGACGGAGCAAAAAACTTCTTTTATCTTATGAAGCAGTGCTATGAACTAGGGAAAGAACAGTGGAAAATTCATGAACCAGTGTTGCAAAATAACTGCTATTTTGCTCATCCTGAGAACATTCTTCTTGGAGGAGTTACAGATGAAAGTGTATCAATTCGTCAGTTTTCGTGTGACAAAATAATTGAAGCACGAGCTACATCACAAAGTAGCAAGATACGTGTATTTGATAAATCAAGCATCAAGCTTTATCCGGAAGCTTCGTCATTCATAAAAATGATCGACTGGTCTGTTGCTATCGCAACCCCACCACCGCTTTTATCAACTGTTTCTAATGATGATCTTGAACATTTCCAGTTCCATGTTGATGTTTTGAGTGGTATTCTATGCCATTCTCAGGCTGTTGAGCGTACTATTAAAGACATATCAGCTACAACTATGAAAGTTTTTGGGCACAAATCACGACATGGAATGATTTTGCAGTGTCGCAAATATCGAGCAGAATTACCGAAAATTGACTCTAAATCTGACTTCTTGAGCCATAACAAATAGCAAATAACTGAAACAAATTGCTGTTATGTGTTGCCTACTACACTCTGACTATTTCTCCTTTAACAACTGCTTGCATTTTTAAATTTAATGTAACAAGATGTCGAGTAATGGAATATAGCATTAAACCACATGTATTTACATTATACGATTATAGAGTAAATTTAATTCCCAAAGTTGAGGATCCAAGACACGCTTTAATTTTATTTCAAAAGGAGTTTTTTTCATAAGTAGACTGTAATGCAACATTTTAATAATGTTTCACAGCCCCAACTTAACATTTACATCATAATGACCCATCCTAATATATATATATATATATATATATATATATATATATATATATATATATATATATATATATATATATATATATATATATATATATATATATATATATATATATATATATATATATATATATATGAATGTATGTATATATAACGTGCGTGTAATTGATTCGTAGAATTTATAAAACAATTTATAAAACAATGTACCCAAATGATACTAAAACATAAAAACGACAATTAAAAGCATTAGTCACCTGTATATCATATAACACAGTTTCTATTTAAAAATAAAATGATTTATTCTAAACATATTTGCATGTTAACATTATTCTACGAATCAATTACACGCACGTTATACATATATATATATATATACAATTGTGGACAAAATAATAGTAGTGTGATTAAAATTAACGAATTAATACTATTATCTTTAAACAGTTGCTGAAGATGAAATTATAATACTGGATTATTAACTAAATAGGTGCGAGATGATAAACTAATTAGTAGAAAATTTTAAATTTTTGCTTTTATTTATAATAATTATATAAGTATAAAAAACAGGTTGGACATAATAATAGTAGTATTGATTTATTTAATGTTATATTGCAAATAATTTGATATAAATTTAACTAAACAATAGTAAAAAGTTAACATTTAATTGCATGCCCCCGGTTTTTTATCACAGCTTTGCATCTATTCGGCATTGAGTTAATCAAATTTTGACAACGTTCTAAAGGAATGTTGTTCCAAGCATTCTGGCCAACTTGTCATAACTCCTGCTGATTTTTTGGTTTTTAACTATAAACTGCCTCTTTTACATCCGTCCAAAGGTTTTCGATCGAATTGAGATCCGGTGACTGTGCAGGCCAATCCATAACTGCAACCCTATTCTCGATGAACCAACTTTTTGCCCTGCGACTGGTATGCTTTAGATCGTTATCCTGCATATAAACCCATTTTAGGGGCATACCTTCTTCTGCATAGGGCAACATGGTATTTTGTAATATTTGAAGGTATATGTCTTGGTCCATAATACCATCAATCTTATAGATTGGGCCTACGCCATAATGAGAAAAACAACCCCAAATATTTATTTTTGCTCCACACTGTTTTACAGTTTTTTTGGTGTATTGCGGTTTATATGCAGAGTTAGATGGCTTCCTTACATACAACCTGCGTCCACTTGACCCAAATAAAACAATTTTTGCTTTCATTAGATCACAAAATATTACGCCATTTTGAAACAGGCGAATCTGCATGCGTTTTTGCAAAATGTAATCTTGCTACCACATGTCTTTTTTTCAAAAGGGGAACTTTTCTTGGACTTCTGGCGACTAACTTACTTTGTACTAACCGCCTACGTAATGTTCTCGAAGAAACGCTTAAATTTAAATTTTCTTTAATATGGTGGTAAGTTACAAAAGGATCGGCAACAGCAGTACGTTTTATCAACCTGTCTTCATGATCAGTCCTTTTTTGTTTTTGGCCCCTTGTTTTGCCTACATTTTTCCATTTTAGAGCATTTCTAATCATCATAGGAGAACAACTTAATGTCTCTTGAATAAATTTGTATGTTTTCCCTTCTTTTTTTAATTTCATGATTAGTTGTCTCTTTTCTGCACTACAATGCTTTGCACGACCCACAATTTCTATTTATAAAATAAATTTATACGATTATTTAATATATTTCATTAAATTAATACAAAAATTAATCTTACCTTTAATTAGTCTTACTAAAACCAAATAAACAAAAATTAATATAAATAAATTGATAGGAAACAACAGATATGTTATTTTAACCTACAAATCTAGATATGTTCGTATATAAAATTCGGGACTTCCCTAAAGTAATTTCAACAGTGTTACCACCATTTTTTACTCCCATTTCATTATTCAGTGTTTGTATTACTGTTATTCCTAAAATTGTTAATTTATATTTAAATTTACATAAAATTATTATCACAAATCACTATTTTGCAAGCCACTACTATCATTTTGTCCACAACTGTATATATATATATATATATATATATATATATGGCTATTTCCACGATGGAAGAGATAAATTTCGTGTTTAAAAATTTCTTTTTTCAAAAGATTTTTTTTCTTTAATTGTAATTTAAACACCTTAAATTTATTGTTAAAATAAACTTTGAGTAGAAAATATTTGAACCGTGCAGATAAATTTGATGAATGTCAGCAACTGCTTTTTCTTTTTATTATTCAAAAAAGTGAGTAAAATTTGAGGGCGAGTTATTGCAATATTTTAAACAAAACATATCCATATTTTTGTTTAGAAAGAATCTTTGAGATTATATATATGTCTTGAGGAAAAAAAAATTACTCTTTAAAAATAATTCAAGTGTTTTTTTGTCACATACACATCTGCAAAAATTAGATTGCGTCATTGAACTAAAAGCTAAAAAAGTTTAATTATCACAATGAAAATTAGGCTTTAAGGCGAGATTTTTTTAGAAATTATATATTTTAATTTAAACTTTTCATTTTTACTAAAAAAAAATTGGTCAAAAAGCATAATATTAACTTAAAGTTATAGCTTTAAAGCTGTTGCGTCACTGAACCCATCAATGGGTTCAAAGCGTTTTATAAAATAGCGCGGTAAGGAAGTCAAAAAGCCATCCATATGTTCAGATTTCGTTGTAGGTTTTCGAATTTTTCGAATTCGAATAAATTTTTGCATTTTAGTTTTGTGAAGGGCTATTAGTAAATATTAATAAACATTAAATATTAATAAAGTTGTAAATTTTTAAGAAATGGAATCAAAATTAGAAGTAAAAAAAAATGTTATGCAGAATACCAAGCTAATTATGTTTCTCGGAATGCTGATGAAAAGAAAGAAATGTCCAGAGTTAGGTCTAAAAAATATCGAGAAAAATTGAAAGCCGATCTTAATAAAAAAGCAGCTTATGCTGCTAAAGCAAAATTAAGAATTTTAAAAAGTCGCGCTCTAAAAAGAAAACTTTTAAATCAATCTCAAAGACCAAGCTCATCTTTAAAAAACGTCCAACAAAGAGGAAAAGCATTGAAAAAAATTTTAAAAGCACTACTAACTTCAAAGGAGAAACAATCTGAAATTCTTTCTAATCTTTCAAATAGCTCTTTTTATTCTTTCAAAAGATAATTCGGGTCTACCTCCAGCATGTTCAAAGCTGTATGGTCTTTCTGAAAGCGATGTTTTCGCAGTTGTAAACTTTTGTATTGAAGATGAAGTTTCCCAAATATCACCAAACAAAAAAGATGTCACTCGAATTCAATTATCTGACGGAAAAGCATACAATATTCAGATACGTCATTTATATTATACGCTGAAAGAAGCTTTCAAGTTATTCAAGGAAAAGCACCAGCACATAAAAATTAAACTCAGCAAATTTTGCGACCTTGGTCCACGCAATGTGAAATCACTTACAAGATTTCCGCATAATGCTTGTGTTTGTAGTTTGCATGAAAATATGCGATTTGCCTTTAATGCAACAATAAGATCAGTTCAAGCGTCTTCAATCAAAGTTGGATCTGAAATGATAAATAAATTTGTTTGTGAACCATACACATACGATTGCGCCTATGGCAAATGCGTTGCATGCAAAGGTATGAAACAGTTCGATAAACACTTGCGAGCTGTCAATACATTTGGTTTCGAAGTATCCTGGGACGAGTGGAGAAAGCCTGAAACTAAAACATGCAAACATTGAAAAAATTTTAAAAAAGTCTACTGTAACAGAACTCATCCAACACATATCAGCGATGCGTGATAAGTTTGTTGAACACGCATTTGTAAAGAAAAACCAATCAACAATTTTTAAGAAACTGAAGGAGGTTTCGATGAGTGTTAATTCTGAAATTGCGGTAATCCAAGTTGATCCTGGTATTCTATCAAAATGAACCACAAGCGGCTCATTTTGGACAAAATCAAGATTCTATCATGACCCTTGCAGTCTGGAACATTGAGTTAAAAACATTTGCCATAGTTTCTGATTCAACTGATCATACAAAGTCTTCCGTTATACCGTACATTGACAAAATCCTTCACTTTATTCCTGATCAAGTCAAAAAAGTACACATGTTTAGCGATAATGCCACTTCTCAGTTCAAAAACAAAAGCATTATGGCTGCAATAGTTGTGTTTGAAAAACATTTTCATAAAAAATTCTTCTAGCATTTCTTTGCAGCGATGCACGGGAAAGGAGTGGTTGATGGAATAGGAGCTACTGTTAAGCGAATCGCAGCCCTGAGAGTTAAATCTAGCCAATACGAGATCAGGTCAGCAGCAGATTTTGCGCTAGCATTACAAGATTTGCAAACATCTGTAATTCACATGTCAGAAAACGATACAAGACAACAAAAAAATGAACTTGGATTCAATTCAATTTTAAGTTAATAAAGAAAAATCAAAGATATCAAAATCACATTATTTTTATGTTCAGAATGATAACGTTGTTCCGATGCTGTTTTCACCTGAGTATAATTAAAATTTATTACAAAATAGCAAAACTTTTTAAAATGATTTTAATTTCATCTTTTTGTTTCGTCACTGAACTTTGCGTCATGAATTGATAGTTTTTTTTCTGTAAAATAAAACGATATGAAAACTTTGTATTTTGTGGCTTTTTTTATGACAACCTTATTGGCAAATGAATAAATTACAACAAAAAAATCTACTTAGTCTCGCAAGAATTAAAATTTCAGCGAAAACTCCATTTAAAAGTATGCTGATAAAAAAACACTTTTTTCCTCGTTGCGTCACTGAACTCATGTTTTAGCTTTTGCTATGTAGCAGTGTTATGTTAATAAAATTGTATTTAGTTTATATTATAAAACTTTAATTCAAGATTGATTTAGAGTAATAAAAAATTATTCTTAAGGTGTAGAAAAATTTTATTAGAAAAAATCTCTCCGCATGATGCGTCACTGAACAATGGAATTGGCCACATGTATATATATATATATATATATATATATATATATATATATATATATATATATATATATATATATATATATATATATATATATATTAAGCATGGGAATTTCGGCCTTCGAAATCGACGAAATTAAACGAAATTCGTGTTTCAATTTCGGATCGAAATTGAGAACGAAATTTCGATTTTTTGGATTGTTTAATTTCGCGAAAAAATTTCGTATAATTTCGGGTCATTGAAAGTAACGAAATTGACACGAAATTAAACATAAGTTTTAATTTCGTAATTTCGAAATTCGTGAATTTGTAATGTTTAAAAATTTCGTCTTTCGAAATTCAATATAAATTTCGATACGAAATTTATTTCGACCCAAAACTTGTGGAAAAATTTCGACTCGAAATTAGTTTCGATCCAATTTTGAATACATTTCGGACCGAAATAAGCATGGGAATTTCGAAGTTCGAAATTCGATGATTTCGTAATTTCGGATGTTTCGATCTAAATTTCGGTCCGAAATGTATTCAAAATTGGATCGAAACTAATTTCGAGTCGAAATTTTTCCACAAGTTTTGGGTCGAAATAAATTTCGTATCGAAATTTATATTGAATTTCGAAAGACGAAATTTTTAAACATTACAAATTCACGAATTTCGAAATTACGAAATTAAAACTTATGTTTAATTTCGTGTCAATTTCGTTACTTTCAATGACCCGAAATTATACGAAATTTTTTCGCGAAATTAAACAATCCAAAAAGTCGAAATTTCGTTCTCAATTTCGATCCGAAATTGAAACACGAATTTCGTTTAATTTCGTCGATTTCGAAGGCCGAAATTCCCATGCTTAATATATATATATATATATCAGTAATTTTGTCAGTAATTTTGTCAGTAATTTTGTTACAGTTATTGTGTTTATTACAGTTATGTGCAAGATAAGTATCGAAACTTTATCGTGCACACGTTTTTGGGTACAATATTATCATAATGTAAAAACACTTACGATACGCATATTCCGATATCTTATCGTATCGTATCGAAATAAGAAATGTTTCGATACGCAAATTCTTTGTAGAAAAGACTCAGAAATGAAAAAAGAGTTATATCTCTTCTTGAGGTAAGATTATTACTTTCCTTAAAACAGGGTCTAACTGTAACTTAAGTATTTGATAGCCTGAAAATTTAAATACTCTCAGATTTTAATTTCGCTTGAAAACAAAAGAGAGAAGGATAAAAAATACGTATGGTCTTACAACCATTAAATCTGTTATAAGGAGGAGACCTTTAAATGGAAGGCGAGTAAATAGGTGTTATTATTCTAAATATTCAATCCATCAAGGACCAAAACAGAAACAAGATTGCAGGAAGGCTTTTGGTGTATTCCATTAAATTTCTTGCAAAGGAAAAGTTGCTGACGAAATAAATATATATATTAAAAAAAAAAAGCCAATTGTTGATAATCAAGAGAACTGTTTCAATAGACCTGATATAATATCAGAAGAAACCATTAATAAATTAAACTGTCTCATTCAGAGCTTTCTTTCCAGGTAATCTCATTTGTAGTAGAGTTGATAACTGCAACAGGAAATACCTGTCCCTGAATGCAAGGGTTACTTAGTTTAAAGTTTAAAGGTTTATTAGTTTCGTGATTCTTTTCCATCACACTTAGCATTCTTTCCGTTTTCCAAAAACAGAAGCACGTTTTGATTTTCCGTTGGAATATTCTGAGAAACCTGCATGTGAAAAAAAAATCTTTTTAAAAGTCTTATAATTTCTTTTTTAAAATATTTTTAGTTAATAACGAAAATTATATATTTAAATTAGTCAAATTAGCTTTATATACTTCAAGTAATTTTGTCCAGTTAAAAGAAACACCTAATTTTGTAGTAGCCATTTTTTGCAAGTGATGAAAAACACTTTGACCATTAGCTGGTTTCCCATAATTGTATAAAAATTAATCTATTATCTACATGTTTATTAAGCATAAAAATTAAATTTAAAACGTTTTTTTTTGTCATAGTGTTTTACAAATATATTTTGTTAAAGCAGTTATATATATATATATATATATATATATATATATATATATATATATATATATATATGTATATATATATATATATATATATATATATATATATATATATATATATATATATATATATATATATATATATATATATATATATATATATATAAATTTAAAAATGAAGGCTTGTATGTAGTTGTTAAATCATGAACAGTTCAAGCATCAAAGAGTTGTTACACTCAATTAATATTTGCAGCAGATGCATACTACGTTACTCAGTTGAAAGTGCAAAGCAAGTATTTGAAGTAAAAAACTCTATTATTTTTAAAAACTGGTTGTAAATGTATAATTATGTATGTGTACTTCTTTTATTATTTTGCTTTAGTCAGATGAAGTTTCTTGCTTTGTTGGCTGTGGAGCATGTTTAGGGGTTCTATCAGATGAAAGCCTTAAAGCAGTAGTGTTATTGGTAATTTTTTGTTTTTATTATTTCAATTGCTGTATCACTTCCATTATCATTACTTTTCAGCACTATATGTTGAATTTATATTGGTATTATGTCAAATGCAAATCATGTTTTAGCAATTTCTTCAGGTGATTATATGCTGTGGTCAAAGTATTACAACATTTAGTTAGAATCACAAATTCAAGAGACCTTTTTTTGTTAATACCAAAATGTTGTTAAAATAAATAAAAGCAATTCAGTTGTTTTAAAACTTTCAATAAAATCTAATTAGTTTTTAAAAGAATTTGTAATCAAAGTAAAAATCTATCAAAATTTTGCTTTTCAATCATATCACATATTCCTACACTTAAGAGTGATGTATTAAAGTTAAGAGATTGTTTTTATTGGGTTTTCTAAGTACTGAATATATAGCTGCTGTTAAGAATTAATTAGAATTAAACTAAAGTTAATTTCTTCTGCCTTTAGCTAATAATTTTACATTTCAATTAAAATGACTTACTTTTAACGAAATCAGATTTTTATCAATGATATCTTTCTGTATTAAAAAATACAAAAATTGAAATAGGAAAAAACTTAAATCTGAGAGCACCACTTTATAATGCTTTTATTTACAGATAGTGGATCAACTAAAACAGTATGAAGCATCTTTATTTACTCTTGCAATTACACTTCCTCAATGCATTTTTCTTAGGCAGGTATAATATATGTTTTTGTAGTTAGTTACAATATTTTTTTTTTAGTTGCTTCAGAAACAGTTCTTTTACAAATTTTTACATAATATTATATTTACTTTTACAAAAAAATTATACCCAAATTTTTTTTGTAAATGTATAAAGTATGCATGTATAAAATACTTTTTATTTGATTTTCGCTTTCAGACTGATTTCTTAAAAAGTCTGTTTAACAATGCTAAAAAAAACTTTTATTTTTCTAAAAATTTACTTGCCCTGCTCCTTGTTTAAAGTAAATTTGAAATGTTTGCTAATCATGACCATTTAAAATTTATTTGTTTTTATACATTATGTAATATTATTTTATATGAACTTTAGCATCACTTTAATAATACTCTTTAAACAAACAAAAAACAATCAATCTTTTTTGAAAATTGATTTACTAAGAATCATAAGAGGATTTATTCATGTTTACCCCATCAAAATAATTTTTTTTTTTAGTCTTCCTTATCTGCTTTTATCAAGCAAAATATGTAAGTTCATTTTTTCATTAATTCTAAAATCTTCAAGAATCTGCCGTAATTTTTTACACAACATCAAGTATTATTTTTTACACAACATTTTACAAATTAAAATGAGGTAAAACTTGAGTTTTACCTCATTTTAATTTGTAAAACAGTAATCATAGACTTCTTTATGAATTTTTGTTTTTAGAAAGCAAGAGAATTTAAAACACTTAAATTTAATGTGCCTTTCAATAAAAGAATCTTTGAAGTTCAGAGTCATCCAACAAGTAGAAGTACTTTCTCTGAAAAAGCATTGCTCTAAGGTAAATCATAAGTTGAAAATTTATTTTAATTTTGTCCTAATACATATGAGATTTACTGCTTTAGCAACAAAAGCAACTTTTTCTGCTTTTAGAGTACAATTTTAGTAAACTTGGTTTATCATCATGAAACAAATAAAGTTGATTTGTCTAAAATGTAAGTATTTGTTTTCATAGGTATTAGAGTATGAAAATGTTTGAATTTTTTCACAGAAAAATAAGTTTACATTTATTACATTTAGACCAAACAAGACAAGCAAAAAAAAGGTAGTATTGTATTAATATCTTTAGAAATTTGATTTATGCATATTTTAACTAATATTGAAGGGTTAAAAAACAGAAAAAGCTTTCAACCATTTAAAATTAATGTTTAGTTGAGCGAAAAGAAAATTTTGTTTTGAAAAATCTTTTCCCCTAAAAATTTAAAGAAAGCAAATCTATAGTTAGTAATTGTTTTTGTTTATAGCACCATTATTATTACACAGAAAATCTTTCATTGAAAACTATAAGTCATGTTTTAGAGTGTTAAATTTAAGTTATGAACCAAACAAATTCCCATTAGAGTCTATACAAATTTTCCCATAAAAATATTATGGAATCTCATTTTCTGATTTTTGTTTGATAGCACCATTCTAACCCTCAACTCTTTAATTATGGTAGTATAAGTAATAATTAGATGGTTACTAGGGAGGTGATTAAATGCTTTTAATAAAAGTATTTTTTGATATGTATTGTTTATTTGCTTGTGCCTCATCAAATCTTCTTTCTTTAGTTTTCTAACAAGAATAAGTGTTCAGAACCTGAAGTTAGTAATCAAGTTATGGAAAACTTCTTGAGGAATTTAAAGGAGTCAGATATATCAAAGTAATAACTGATTTTTAATATGAAATATTTTTTTTTTATCTACTTTAAGTTTCACCTGCAATCTTCTAGTATTTGTTCCCATGTTTCCAGTTAAAAGAATCAAGAAGTCTATTATAAAGCATGTAAAAGGTTAATATATGCAAACAAACATGGTTAATATGCAAACAAACATGGTTAATATGCAAACAAACCATAATCAAAGACAGTATGATTGAAGAATCCATATTTGTATAAACTTGATTACTAAATAAAATTCACAACACTAAAAATGGTTAATTTTTGCTTTATGTTAATATTAAACATTTAAAAAACATGAATGAAAAAATACTGTGAAAATTAAATATCTCATTTTGGTTGTGCTTTTTTCCAGGTATATAACATGCCCACCTTCATCTGTGACATCATTAAGCACATGTAATGTTACTGTATGTCAAGAGTCCATATTTATAGCAGGTTATTTATTGTTATATATATTTTTTTGATGCATTTGCTAATACTAGTAGCATCATACATAAGATCATTTGACAATAGAGGGTGATAATTATGTCTTATCACCTTTGATCATCACAGGTTGGTGAGTAATTTTTGATACAATTGTTTATGTAACTGAATGATGTTACGATATGCATATTGCTTTCTAATAAAAGTATTCAGGCTTATATTTTCAAGGTATACTGTATGTTACCTTAGGGTTTAGTATTTTTAAAACAAGTATTGCATAGCAATTTCATAAAAATCTTAATACTTTTAAAATATGTATTGCATAACAATTTTTATGTTTGTATTTTTTATTGTTTAGGCAAGTCTGTAAAAAAAAAAAAAAATAAATAAAATAAAAACAGTAAAAAGTAACAATGAGTACTAAAAGTTAGCCTATTATTGACTATGCAATTTATATACACCTTGCTTAGAGACATTGTAGGATGCTTAATAAACCTTTATGCACTGTCTACATTGTAATTTTGTGTTTCCAAATGGTTGGTTGTGTAAAAAGGAAGCCCAGCAGTTTTTTGAAAAAAGCAGTTAGGAAGGACCTCAATACCAAGTCTAGAATCAGGACCAAGAATTGCCTTCTTTTCTGTAGTGGTAAAAGGAAATGTTTGAAAGATCAAAGGAGCTCCTAATGCTCCTGAAGAAGAAATCAGCAACCATCCTTTCCTCTGTTGAGTTAATTTTATGATTTTGCCAGAGGTTTTATTTATCAATAGCGGGGAAATAAGTACATATTCTAGACAAACTATCAAGCATCTGTAATAGTAATTGAACTTTTTTCTTCTTAAAACCCTGGTATTTATCAATACTGGTCTGAAATTTGACTCCAATAACAAAAGCAAAAACTTGAATATCTTGCCAAATGCTGGATAGTCCACTACACTTGAGAGGACAATATTGCGTTCTAGTAGGATGGAGCTCTACACACTTTAATGAAGACTTAAAAGTGGCTCTAGTATAATCTGCTAAAAAATTGGTAAAAAGAGCACTCTAGTTGATGGATTTGTTGCTCTTAGATTACTCAGTCTAGATGTTGATTTAATAGGTTGTTGATGTTTCGACAACAGTATTGGCTTACAGAAGGCTGCAATCAAAAAGGAGTGGAGCATGATACCTATGGGTCATATCCAAATCACCTGTTCCAGGTTCAGGAGTTAATTTGATGATCATATTCAAATCATATTGAATAAAGATGTGATAAATGTATTTCTAAACAGTATTTAAAAAATTCAATTCTCCTGGTTCATCGTTCCAGTTTAAGTTTACTTTTATCAATAATAAATTTTTTTCTGAAGTTTAGTTACATATATGTCATGCAACAATTAAAATTAAAAAGACTTAAGCTACAAATTAAAATGTATCATGAAACATATAGTCTAGAGTTCTTAATCTTAGTGCAGTTTGCTGTTTGGCTGTCTCATTGAGTTATTAAGTTTTTTAGGGCGCTACAATAAATATTCAAGAGAACTCAGTCAAACACCATGGATCATTGAAGGAGAACGGAAGACAGATTTATCTGTGCAGGTTTTTAAAAATTGATTTTAAGCATTATTATGTAGTCACATACAATTATTATTTACAACTTAAAGATATCTCATCAAAATAGGAGTTGTTTTATGCAGATGATCAAAGAGTTCAGTTTCATTATAAAAAAGTTTTTAAAATGCTACAATTAGTATATTACCAATTTAGGTTTCTTTGTGGTTATAAAAAAGGTTAGAAAGAAATATTATTACCTATTTTGAAAAGTGTAGTTATTTGAAAATCTCTCATCAAAATTTTGGCTAAATATTATCAAATATTAAAATATATTTATGTTATTTGTCATAGGATCTTATATGTAACAAAATGCAGGAAAAAGTGCTAGCCTCAGGTAATTTTAAAGTAGCATAATAAATATAGTTCTGTGAAAATAGTTTGAAAAATTTCTTTCTTTTTTTTTTTTTTAATAACTTTTTTTTTCTTTTTATACTTATACTAAAATGTTCTAACAGATTAACAATAAAAAACAACAACAATAGTTTGTGCCAAATAACTTTTAATTTATACTTCATTTAAACAAATATTTGCAGTGAATGAAATAAGTATTGAGTTAAAGTCTGGAAACAGAGATAAATTGTGTACAGGTTTTAAGTTTCAAAATTAAACTTCATGACATAAGAATGTATAATGCTTAATTAAAACTTAATTATCAATTAAATACTTAGCAGCATGAAGTTTTTTAATACTTAACAGAGTCTTTGTATATATTCTGATCCATAATACTATCAATGAGGAATTATGATCATATACCATATCAAATATCAGCTAAAGCACCTCTTATCATCACAATTCCTTTGTCTTATTTAGAGGATAAATATACCTAATTCAAACTGATCTGAATGACATCATCTTTAATTAATCAGTTTTCTGGAATCCATTTTGCATGTCATTTAGCATAATGACTCAAATCAGATTTTTCTATATTTTTTAGAATCATCTGATTCGGAAATATTTTCTCTTTTTTATTTGCCATTATTTCATTTATATAGTATTAAACATTTGCTATTAAACATTTAAGTTTTTTACTATAGTCAGCCTGCACACAATAAAAGCTATTAATATGTGGGCTGATCAATTCAGAAACATGTTGTAATTAGCTTCTGTGAACTCTTGCAAATGGTTTATTAGAACTTTCTCAATTAACTAATTGACATTTTTATTATGGGAAAAAAGGTTAAGTTTTAGGTCATTTAGTAATGAGATCATTATTGGTAACTCATTTTTTTTGTGTGCAATTTCTATTTATTTTATTCAAAAAGGGTAAATGAAGGTAGAAAAAATACTTTAGTATAAATACTAACAAAATGTTTTTTCTTACTCAGTAGATGATCAATTCATAATGTTAGCTTAAAAGATTGTGTTTTAAGTCTCATTTTAATCACAAAAGATTGTGTTTTAATCACACAAAAAATTGTGGTTTAATCATATTTAAACATGTAAATGCCCAAATGTTTAAACTCGTCAAACAATTTTTGTTATACTTGTGGCAAGTACTTTCTGGCAAAATAGCAAAAAAATATCCAATTTCCTGAAGAATGTTTATAACATGTGCTTCAGCTAAACAATTGGTAACCAAGATAAGTAGTGGGTCCCAGAAAAAGTTTGGGCAAAATGCATTTATGAACTACAAAAATGATCCAAAAGGCAGAACAACACCTTTAACTTACAAATTACCCATGTTATGGAGATAACTCCTGGATGATGCCAAAGACTGTTTTTGTTGTTGCAAAACTTCTGGCTACAATTCCAAATCAAGAAAGAACTATATCCATACTTGTTATCTGTAACGCACAAGGTATTGCAAACTGAATGTTATGCCAACATCACCTTGCTTAAAATCAATACAAAATTTACTTGCAGCTTTTTTCTTGGAATCAATCCAAAATTTTGCATTGGAGTTGTATCTCAATCTAATACTGATTTCAAAATAAGTGTTGAACATAAGCTTAATTCACAGTCAGAATTAAATGGCTTAATGAGAGATCTAAGGCTGCCAAAAGATGCACCTGAACTAGGCTATCTACTTGGTATACAAAGGTTTAAGACTTTACCCCTTTAGATTATAACAGAATAAAACTTTACAATCTTGAAAATCAAGATCTAGTTTATTGTAAAAGCATTCCTGGTTTAGTGAAGATGTTTAACATAAAATGTAATACCAACCAATGGATATTGCTCATAGACCCTGCAAAATGACAATAAGTATGCTTCACTTCCTGTCATTTAAAGGAGTGCTACAACAAATTGAAAAATGTTTTGATCCAAATAAACTTCCAATAACACAATTAGATGGTCTGTGGATATATTAAAGTTGTAAGTATGCTACTTGGTCAAAAAGGTGCGAGTGGGATAGTCAGGATAGAAACAAAAGTTGGATGAAAAAAGATAGACCTCCTAGAACTGAATTAATTCCTAGAACAAAAAGTATGGTGTAAGAGAATTTATTTCTTCATAAAAAGGTTTTGCTGCCCCTCTTCATATAAAATTTGGATTGATAATCAATTTACATAGACACTAAATAAAGGTTTGAAATACCTACAACAAATTTTTTTCAGGTCTGTAGGAAGCTAAATTGCAAAATGGAGTTTTCTATAGCCTAACATATGAAAGTTGATGAAAGACCTAGATTTTGATGAAAAGTTAACTGAAATTAAATTGAAAGCATGGAAATCTTTAAAGGAAGTATTAAAAAATTAAAAAAAAAAATTCAAAATTATGAAGATATTATGATGAAAATGGTTAAAAATTTTGAAAAAATGAGATGCATGATGAGAATTAAACATCACTTAAGCAATTCTTACTTATACAACTTTGGGGATAACTTTCAGCTTTCAGTGAAAAACAAGGTGAAAGATTTTACCAGGATTTCAAAGAAATAGAATGTAAATATCAAGGAAGATAACTTGCTTAAATGATGGTAGACTATTATTGGTTGCTGAAGCAAGATAATGCAAATACAAAGTTTAAGAGGAAATCTCAGAGTTTCAATGAAAAGAAAACATGATAGCATAGAAGTATTTGAACATTTGTATTTATTGCATCAGTCATCAAATCCAAAGGGGGCAATATGATTTAAAATTTCCAGGGCTTTGTAGTTTATTTCATAGGTTTCTCACATAAATTTCAAATATTTTATTCAATATGGAATCAATTGGAACTAACAACAGCCTTGATGCTAGTCTTAAATATCTTCCAGGTCTTAGTACCATAGTCATTGGGCATGGCATTTCACTTCTTGGCTGTGGAGGCCTTTAGAACAGTGACAGAGTGAGAAGAAGCACATGTCTTTGACTAATCAAGTGGATTTAAATCCAGTGAATTGAGAAATCAAAACTTTTCCTTTTTGGCTCATGAGAAAGAGCTTCTTTCTGTGGGAGCATAATCTTGGTCAGGAGGGTAGGTTGAACTGATTCATAGTCTAAGATGTTTCTCCTAGATGTTAATCTACAGATCTGTATTGCTTTTAACACTATGATTAATGAAGACAGGTGGTATTATTTGGCAATTGACAGTCTTAATAATTCTTGGCATCCTCATCACTTTTTTTATTCAACTCCCATACATTCTTTCAATCTGAGCAAATTTCTTGATTCAAGTTGCAGACAATCCTTTTTTCCATCTCTAATCTTGCTATAATGTCCTTAGATGTAATATCTTAAAGGTAAAGATCAATTATAAATTTATTTTTGGCACTTCTGGTGAAAGTTTCAGAAAGAAATCTTATCTGTTTGCATATAATCTAAAAGTATCTAAGAAAATATTAAGTTCAATGATGTTTATTCTAAATATGGTGCCAAAGTTAGTACTGTTTTACAGTTGCAAATTGTGTAATTGAGTGTGAATATACTTCTAATTGTTGTAATTTTCTCCAAAAAAAAACCTGAGAAAAATTTATCATTTTCAAATTTTTCCATGCTATCAAAACTTCTTTATTTTTAAGTAAAAAAATTCTTATATATTGGTTCATTTTTCTCATGTTCTATTCTTTCTTATGGCTGTAATATCCTTTTGATTTCAATGTTGTAGAAAAAAAATTTATTTCATCTGGAAGAGAGGATGTTGATGTGCTCATGCTTGGAAAAGGTTAGAGAAAAAGTATCTTTATTCTGTCTTCTTTAAACTGTATTAGTTTAAACCTATATAAGTTTAACTTTGGCATCTTAAAAGACTTTCTTGCCATTATCCTGTGTCTCTTAAGGTCGCCCATTTGCAGTAGAACTTATAAATCCAAAACGGTCCGGATTAGCACGAAATGAAGTCTATGAACTACAAGAAGCTATCAACAGTTCTACTGATCTAATTGCAGTTAGAGACTTACAAGTGATGCGTAGGTGTGTATATGCAACTTTATATTTTTCAAATAGTTACCAATACCTGGAAATGATTTTTTTTTCAAACCTCTTTGAGTTTTATGATTTATTTACATATTTACCATCAGTGACGTCATACAAAAGTTAAAGGAAGGTGAAGAAGAAAAAAAAAAGTTATACAGGTGTCTTTTTATTTTACAAATTTGTTATCGGCCTCGATAAAATCTTCGAAAATGTGAACTTTTCTATACTTTTAGATCTTATTAAAATGTGTCGTATATTTTGATATATGATTTATGCGCTTTGAAACTTAACTTTTTTTTTTTTTTTTTTTTTTTATACCAGAGCTCGAATTTGGTGTCCTTTCCCTATACCAGCTCAAAATATTGCTGCTGTTTGTACGATGAAAGTAAGATAATATAACGGTAAAGTTGTTGATTCTTTAACGATATTTATTTTTAAGTCTTTTTGTTATAACAAACTTTTATGTTGGTTCAAGAGACGTTTTTTATATTTTTAGAATATTTTGCTATTGCAAAAGACTCCAATAAGAGTGCTTCATAGGTATTTTTTATCTTCAAAATAATGTTTTTATTGACTTATTGAAAATGAATAGAATTTTGTTTTGAAATTTAAAGCAGTAAAAATATAAGGCTTTTACTGATGACTTATATAGGAGACCGCTAATTAGCCGAGAACGTACGGTTTATGAGATAAACATAACTCCAGTCGATGATTTCCACTACGACGTTTTTGTCACAACGCAAGCTGGAACGTGAGTCTTATCTTAGTTGAATTGAAAGAATTAAGTAGTCTCCACTTTATAATTAGGAGTCCAATTTTGCGGGCTTTTTTTTAGTGAATATAGTTGTTTGTAATTTAAGCTATGTCAAAGAGTTTGTCCATGGTGATTTTGGCAGAACTTACCCGTCGCTTCGTACCCTGCTTAATGCCGAAGTTGATATCTTAGAACTAGATGTTCAGGTTTGAAATCAATTTGTTTTGAATATTTCTGAAAAGAAACATTGAGTACCTTCTCAATTGTTCTCTTGCAATGAAAAAACTGGGACGGAGTATGCTTTAAAATACTTTTGTGGCTTAGTTTCGTATAGTTCTCTGTTTAATGCAAATATCGTAAATATTTTGTTATTTCTAGTCTTTTGTAAATTTAATTTCTTGGTTACTTTATTTTACATCTTTAGAATGTTGAATTTGATTGGCCTCCTAGTTTTAATGATGACACCGTGACTTAGAATAGGCAAAATATGGTGGTTCGACAACTGTCCGCTGTGTTGGAAATGTCGATTGCGTTGGACTGCAATATAGAATCAGTTTTGAAAGCAACGAATAAATGTTGTATCTTAAAAAATGAACGAATAAAAGTTTGTTAAAACTATTCTTTCAATATTTTGGATATTTCTTAATGCAATCTTTAAATCCAGGTGAACTCGTAACGATTGAATTCGTAAAATGAAGCAGATCCGATAGGATTAAAGAAAGATTGTAAGTTTTTAGTTTTGATTACATTCTGTACATTCAAACAAAGTTTTGCTTTCCTCGATAACTTGTAGAGTACACGCTGTGGCGAAAGTTCTTCCTCTCAAAAGTTATCCTAATTTGATGTAACAACAGTATAATGGCATCTTCATTGCATTAAATTCTTAATAGAAGTCTTAAATAGGAATCTTCAGTACAATTAAATATCAAATCCCCAACATCATGAAATTATTAAATCCCCGACATCATTAAATATCAAATCTCCGACATCTTGAAGTCGTTAGTTAACGTATACCACACAAGTTTAATAAATTTGTTAGATATGTTTTCTGTCTACGAGTTTGGTTTAAAAGTAAATTCTTGCTTGGATATCAAAAAACACGAAAAATATCTCCCTCAAAGGCAGCACATCCAGGCCATATCAAAGGTGGGTGGGTGGGGGGGCACTAGAACTATTTGTTATGGGCCTCTAAATCCTTAAAGCATAAAAACCTACTTTGGAACCATCCAGGAAATGTACAAATTCTGCAGTAGCAGTCCACAAAGGAGAGAGATTTTAAGATGCCTGTTTCTTTAAAAAAATCTACTCGAAATCAGCTTCAATCAATTCAAAAGTTTATGTCAAAGTTTGAATGTATTCTCTTGTCAACTTTGCGGCTGAAAAATTAAAAAAAATCTTGTCATTGAATTGCGGGATAATATACTTGATGTAGCAAAAGGTAATGATTGTCTGATGAAACACATTCAACTTATTCGTGAATTAGGATATAATTCTACAGCAAGTGAAACTAGTTGCTCATATAGCACAATCTGAAGCAGAACAGCACTACAAAGTGAAGTATTCATTACCATTATTGACTCAATTTAGTTAGGCCTTCTGTGTCGATTCAACTCGCCGAGACATATCTGCACCCTATGTGGATTCCTATGGCAAATTAATACTGCCGATCAGTTTTATGAAAGATGCTCCAAACATATTTCGAGGGAACATTTTGAAGAACTAATCTTTTTGAAACGGATATATTCCACAAACTTTAAATCAACCTGCAAGCCTAACTATTTTTATCTTTCATAATGTAAATCAAAAAAGCAGATTATAGAAGCCATTACGACGTAATGTTAGAAACACTGTTAACAATAAAAGCATTTACAATATAAAAATTTTACATACTTTCTAAGTGAGAAATTTTCTAAGTGTGTGCGTTTAAAAAACGTATGTACTTTAACAGGCAAAAAAACTTATTTTACACAATAGTAAACAATGAAGCAATTGTTGCATTATTGGGTGAATTTACTGCGACATTTCCACTTGTATTTTCTGCAAGTAGCATTTTAAAGTTATTCTCTACACCAGACCCCATAAAGCTGCTCGCCCTACTTTCATCTATATTCTCTTTTTTAACTTTAGACTTTTTGATGCATTGTCTTGAGGGATGTTTCCTATAGTAGTTTGTCAGAATATTCTTAATGCTTTTTAATACTGCACCTTCTGTTGGAGCTGACTCTGTCATTTGGAACACATCTAAAACCGGAATGCCAGCATTACACATGACGGAGGTAGCGTAAGCATTAAACAGCTTTATGCGCTAAAAAGAAATAAAAATGAAAATTGTGCAAAATATTTTCTAAGCCAAATTTATCTTCTCAAAACGAGTATAAAACGAACATAAGCTTGTGAACATGATTGACATTTCAACTTCACAATTTTTTTCCCTCCAAAAAATAAAATGCTAAAGTTTCAACTTCACAACTTTTTTCCCTCCAAAAAATAAAATGCTAAAGTTCGAGGTTTACCTGATGATTTTTAAAATGATCTTCTGGAAGCAAAGAATCTCGCCATTTTGAAGCCATCGTTCTCCAAACCGGCTTTCCTTTGTATTTAGCCTTAAGAATCTTTACAGTCCGGTCAATAAATGAGCGGTATTGTTTAAAACCAATATTTTGCACAAACGGATCTCCGTAGTTAATGAGCAAACCGCTTTCTTCATTCATATAATCTTTTTTGAGGAGTTCTTTTAACGCTCGAAGGTACGTTTTAACTGAAAACTGTTTTATTTCTTTTTTAAAAGGGTTCATGGGTTGTTCTCCAGCTTCACCTCTATTTAGTAAGAATACACGTAAAATTATTTGTCCTATAAAAAGATTCTACCTTTTAAAGAAAAATTTTTAATTTTATTTACTTATCCTTAGCTTTTACCTTGTTTGCAATAAATTATAGACCAAGTAAAAGTATATTACAGATCAATAAATATATTACAGACCAAATGGTGCTTACTGACCAAGTAGTGTTGTTGTTAAGATCTGATTGTTAATGTTCAAATGAAGTTATTAGTTTGGTTGTTTTTTGTATGATTGAAGTACGTACGAAACGGAGCATCTGGTTGTTTTTATCTAATTTCAATAAAATACACCACAAAACTAAACTTTAACTTCATTTAACTTTGTCATTGCGATCGACTATTTAGTTATGATCGACTTGTTGAGCGTCTCACTGGTAATTTTTATACAAAATAGACAACTTCTAGTACTTGAAGATTGTTGGTAGCAAAATAAATATTACAATACCTACTCCAAATAAAAACAATATACGACTTCATGATTCGCGAATCTTTAAATTTGATAATCATGATTCGCGAATCTTAAATCTTGATAAACATGATTCGCGACTCTTAAATCTTGATAGATATGTTCGCGAACATCTTGAAAAGGAACTAAACTATTGCTTTTTTTAAAAAAAATTTCAAAAACATTTTCTCCCAAAAGTTGATCGCTTTTGAAAATTTTGAATCATTCATCTTATGTATAAATTTTAACCAAATAAAATTTTACTGTGTGGATTTAACTACTTTAAGTTTTTAAATAATCTGAATAGTTAAATAAATTTGGATAATTAAAATAATTTGGATAGTTTTAATGAAGCCGAAATAAAGTTTTAACTTGTTAATTGATTGGTGGAACTTGAAACAACAGCTGGTGACGTTACAAAACTTTAAAGATCAACAATTTAGTAGTAAAACTCACCCGATGCATTTCTCAAAAATTTCATTGCAGAGCTCACTTTTGTGCGTTCGATTGCTCAACTGTTGTGTAAGATCATCTCCCGAAATTTTTAAAACTCCTTCTTGATGCTTGTAGCAAGTCTCTTCTGAGTCGTCACCATCAACACCATTTTCATTGTCTACAGAAATGCCACAAAACAAATGCAAACTAAAAAATTACTCATAGAGAAAAACGAGAATTTTTTTCTTAATACAGTTTCTATCTGTAACTATAAATCTACAAAGTTCCAATTGAGACGGCGTCTGAAAAACAGTGATTAACAAAATCACAAAACATTTATAACAAATACACCTCATGTGTATCTATGTGTTCATGATGAGTGTTTTTCAATCTTAATCAACACACCTTAATCATAAAAAAAACAAAAAAAACTAGAATTGCACACTTATTTTAAAAAATGTATCTATAATTCTTACAAAAAGTATAAAGTTAAAAAGCATCTTACAATGCTTACATATTGTGTAACAATAGTCCTAAATAGACTTTACTAACCGTCGATGTAAGGTACCCAAGTAGAATTAACCCATCTACCAAATCCGTTCCAGAGTAAATCGCAATTGTATTGTGAGCCGCAAGAGTTTTTCCATCGTCGAAAATTTCTTTTAAGATCTAAAAATAGATTACGTAAAGTTAATTTTAACCGTACAAATAATTTTAACTGTACAAATAATTTTAATCGTACAAATAATTGGCTTGAAGAAATGTTTGCGATGTTTCTATAGATATTTGTATTTAAAGTGATGGTTGTTTCTATGTTAACATTTTACTGATTTGGATTTTTTTCGCTTATTTATTACTATTGTACCACAGGAGTAACGTGGTCAATCCACTCAAAATTTATTTTATATGCGCGTTTTCTTTACCTATAAATGCGCTCTCTGGGGCACTCTCTATTTTAAACGATATGTTGCCACCACGAATGGGTTCCCATAGTAGTTTTTCGTTTTTCTCATCCATCAAAATCGTTTTTGCATCTAAAAAAAAAAAAGCATTTTTTTATTGTTTGAGAAAAAATTTAAAATTTTTACGGGAAACATTTTTAATCAAAAGAAAAACAAAAGTTAATAAAACAAAACAAACTATTAGTTAAAAATCCAGTTACATGTTCAAGTAAGGTGACAATCGACTTTTCAATAAATGTACTTCAAAAATGCTTGACAATAGCCGATTAAAAAAAATCTTAAGCTATAATTTTAAATTTACCTCTTTTTAGCCAATCTTGAGGGGGATCTTTTAATGCTTCGCATAGTGACGACTCAAGAGCAATTTCTGCTTTATAGAAACCAGGCTGCAAGGCAATGAACTTTGTTTCGTATACGCCATTATTCATGTCAGACACAAATGGTGTTAGTTGGTCTGCACCCCTTATAAAGACCCTCCAGTTGTCTCCACCGATAATTTTATTTCTTCCTTCTGCAGTACGACTTTGTATGGCTATTTTACTAAACTCACCGGTTTTTTGAAAGTGCAACCCTATCGTATTTGAATTTATGATAAATTTTTTTAAAAAAGAATTACGGAGAATAAACACTTTAACTAAATGCAACTAGTAATCAAAAGTGTGAAGATTCTGTAAAATAAATTTACTCAGTTATAAAAAATTACCAAGAGTGTGACTCCATTTAGGACTAGTTCGCTGTTTTTCGTCCAACTTATTTTTACCAAATATGGTATTATGTCTGCATGGTCTGATGATTGACTGCCAATCCATTTGAGACCAACGATCATGACAAATCGTTTTTTGAAACGAGTCAATCCATTGGGAGCCTTGTCCAGCAACCGTACAGACAAACGAAAAAGTTAATATAATGTTCATGTCACCTGCACTGAAACAAAACACAATTTACAAACTTTAAAATTAAAAAATTGCCTTTTTTTACATTACTATAGCACGGTATATATAACATTGTTAAATATTGTTACAATCCGTTACATTAAAAGTAACCGTTGGAAATGCAAAATATATTGCTTTCCACTTCTTATTAGAGTCATTCCTATTCACCTTATGATAACTTACGTTCATATTTAGCGCTCCTCCTTTTCCCCCGAACGAGAATTAGAAAGTCCGAGAATCTGAAGGGTAATATTTATTTATCTCGCCTGAATTAAATCATGTCCCTGAACGTTCGTAAAAAGATTGGCTGCATTCCATGCCGCAAGGTATTATCATGAATAATTAATGAGTGAACGCAGTGGAACCTACTGATACTTTAATTTGCGGTGAGTATTACTTTGAGATTCTGTATTGAACAAAAGGCTGATTTGGTAAATCATTCTTTCATGTTTCACGCAAACGAAAAATGATATTAATGTAGTAATTGTAAAAACGAAACAAGGTATTTAAACAACAACTTTTAATTACATCAGAACTATAACAAGTTTTTAAATAAAAAAAACAGGTATAGTAAGCTTACATTCCGTAGATAAGGTATCTTTAAACCTAAAATATCCAACCCAACTATCCAGCCAAAGTAGACATATATCCAGCCAAAGTAGACATATATCCAGCCAAAGTCGACTTTATACTTCTTCGTAATTAACTTTCTAACTAAAAAAAATTATTTCTTTTAATGCAAGTTTAAATAATTTAATTGTCAAGCTTATATTAAAAACTTTTTGTGCCCCTGCTTTAAAATATTGGTTTCAATAAATTTTTTCTCCTCGAATTTAAAATAAGCTCTTCACTTTTAAGAAATGAGCATCAAGTTAAATAACTGGCACGCTATGAAATCTCTGAGACTTATTCATACGATTTACGCGTCAAAACAACGCAGAAACATTCAAAAATACATCAGTAAGAGAAGAAGAAAACAGATATAATGAGCAATTTTTTATATAATATATTCGGAAATAGTAGCTATGCGGGACAATTTGGAAACGATAGCTTTGCAGGACACCTCGGAAATGGGAGTTACCCAATACATTTTGAAAATAGCAGCTATACTGCACAACATAAAAACGACGGAAACATTACAATTTACGATGAATATTTCAACAGAAGGTAACTTTACATTCTTTTATATGTCTTTTTAAAACAATTTTAAATTTACACACACATTCGCTTCAAAGTTTCGAATTGCAGCAAACTAGACGGCAACGTGTTTAAATTTACAAATAGCTGCACGCTTCAATACTTTCATCTACTAAAATATTGGCTTAATAAAGTTAAACTGACTGCGTATTTTTAAAAACAAAACATAGTTCTAACCCGTAAACATACGAGTGAGAGTCAAAAACTATATGTACTCTCGTTTATTCAATATATTTAATAACAATAATGGTGATAAAAAGTTCATCATTTTTTTATACAATCTCTTTGCTTTTCAACGCACTTAGTTTATCTGTCAACAAGCTTACATATCGCTGCCAAGAAGAATGTTTTTGGTTGATCCTGTAAACATTTATGCACCGCTTTTTTCTCATCTTCATCCATAAAAAAATCACTGACCTTATTAATCATCTTAAAACGGTCCAAAGATATGATAGTCGGAAGGGGCGAGATCTGGACGGTAGAGAGGGTGTTTTAGCAACTCAAAACCTGATTGATAAATGGTTTTAATGGTATGAGCAGCCATGTGTGGGCAACAAAACTGTATTCGAAAATCGGCCTCGATGTTTGGTGCCAATTGCTGGCTAACTGACCAGTAAATCACTGTATCTTGCATTGTCGATTGTGTTCCAGATAATTTTCATGTAAAGATTAACAGCTTTCCTGCAGAAGCCTGAGTCTTGAATTTCTATGTAACTGACGACGCAGGATGTTTCCACTCCATACTCTATCTTTTTGACTCTGGCTCATAATTTATTTACCCACGTTTCATCTCTTGTGACTACCCTTCCCAAAAAATTTTCACCTTTATTGTTGTAACGATTGAGCAAATGTTGACAGACAACAAGACATTTACCTTTAGTACTGCAGATGGTTTTCAGGAAGCTGCCTTGAAAACCATTAGCGGTAGAGGTTAAAGAACATTCTACTCCCTCTTCGTGCATCACCCATATCCAGTCACATTTAAACATATCTATCTACTTATAAACACTTCTACATAAAGTTATAGTGTCCCTTTATTGAGATAAGAGCCTCAGATGAGTTTTAGCCCCTGATCGGATGACATCTCTTTTTTCATCATTAGTGCAAACTGATAGTGCAGTGTTAAAGTTTTCACTGTAACGACACAAAATTAAATGGGACGATTAGTCTCAAACTTTGATAACGTGACAATAGCTGTACTAACTATTATCACGCATGTGCAGAACGCAGTAAAGAATACTAAAAATGTGCTATAGCAAAAATGTATATAATTTTTGACTTGCCCTCGTATATATATGCATATGTATATATATATATATATATAACCTGTTTACTAAGTTCAGTGATGTTTAACAAAAAGTTGTGCCAGGGTCAAAGCAATTTTATTATTTATGATATCGGGGTATCAACTCTTTGCTACCTTTTATGAAAGAGTTTCCTGTAATATTTTAAGGTAACCGGAAGAAGCTCTTAAGTAAGATTAGTAGCTCTTCTTTTTTTAATAGTTTTTATAGTATGATCTTTGTTTAAAAAGTCTAGACTTGATTAAAATTCTTTGAGATGAATAAAATCTACATTCCTTATTTTAAAGATTTTTTTTTTCCAGTTTTTTTTTTTTGTAAACTTGATTATCGTCGCAGAATACATCAAGATCGCAATTTGAAAAAAAAAAGGTCGGTCTATTTTATTTTTGCTTTAGCAATAGTACTGCTCCATCTTGTTCTTGTATAATGGCTTTTTATTTTCCAAACTTGTTAAGTATACTTACTATTACTATTGATTATTGGAGATTTTTCAAGTTTTCTAAATAATCTTTATTTTGGGAAAAGATTTTTAAAATTCTCCTTTTAAGTTTGAATGAGTTTGTCAAAAGAATAAATAGTTTGAATATTATCATCATCAACAGTGTCAACTTCTTAAAAATCATCATCTTCATTACTAGATTCTTTCAGATCTCCAACTATATTACAATTACGGATGAATGATTGGAACATATTTGATCTGGTTCAAAATCTTTCCAATCTTTTTTAATTAAACTTGTTCCGTCGATAAGAAATGTAAAAATATCATTTTCTTATTTAAGCCAAATGCGTCTTTTTAGTTCAATCCCTTTTTTGTTGGCATAGTTCTTTTTTTTAAATGTACATTATAAGGAAGGATCTCTTGGATCGACATGGAAGGTTTTTAATCTGAAATACAGCACATAGTCTCACTTTTAGCGATGGTAAATAAACTATCAGTAGCAAAGAATTTAATCCCATCAGTAGCAAAGAATTTAATCAAAATCAGAATTTGAAAAATGATTTTAAAAAGCTTACACTAAAATTATTGTAGTTCATCATAAAAATCAAAATAGTTCTAGATTTTCTAGATAAACTTGCATCATAAAACTTGAAAAATAACTTTTTAAAAACGCGACTTTCAAAATAGTTCTATTAAACTTTTATTAATTGTCGCTTTAACTCACAAATAGTACTTCTAAAATATGGACAAAGGTTCGAACAGACTTTAGTTTGGACTAGAAGCTTTAGTGTTATACTATTTTAAATCGATATTTTCTGTGTTATCGTCTAGCGACAAGACTCACGTGATGATTGTTGAATGCGTTGCCCTGGCAGGGCTTTATGTTATGCTCACCGGATATAAATACATTAGGGTTTGTAGTTTTTTTTTCATAACGTTTGAAATGCACGAATTTACTATCTCAGGTCAGGTCTAACTTACAGTTAAGCTATAGAAGTTCGGATAATTGCTATACTTTTTAATATCTTAGCATTCGCAATAAAACTTTTGAACATTAATAGCGATACATTTTTCTTGTTTACTCTTTTCTTTTAACTTCCTTTAGTTCGCTTTGTTTGCCTCTGGATTTGCGGTTGCATTTGCTTTATTTTACATCATAAGCCCATGGTTAATTCATACTCAGTATTGCTGTGACGAAGAGCATTTCCATGTAAATCAGCCGATTCTAACGTATGATAGAGGTAGTACAATCTCTTCTTTGTTTCTATTTGTTCTGCAAAATGATCTATGCTTAAAAAATTCTCAAAAAAAAAAAAAAAAAGGGACATTTTATTGATGCTTATTTTGACAGTGCATCTTGGTTCTAGTTGTGCGGTGGGGCTTCTCTTTGGGCTCATTGTGAGCTGGCTATACCGATTAGGTATTTTCTTTTTGGGAAAGTGTCTTGGAGCTGTAAGTTTTCAAGTATTTAAAATCATTTGAAAATTTTTACTGCTTTATCTGCAACTTGTCTAGTTTTTTAAATGGATGGACCAGTAAAAAGTTAGTTTTGATTTAATCTCCTGTACAAAAATCTAGCTGATTGCAATTGTTGCACTTCACACAACATCTTTGCATCAATATTTCAACAGGTATGTTTTTTCATAGATTTTTCGCTTATTCTTGCTATCACCATAGTATAATAAAAAAAAAAAAACGCTTTGGTAAAAAAGTTTTAATAAATAATAAGGAGATAAATATAATTTAGTTTGATAAATAATGTTCAGGTTAATTTCATATTTAGTTTTACTATGAGTTTGTGTGAACGCGTTAAAATTAGCAGCGTAGTGAAAGTTAAGGATTTAAAACCTTTATCTTTTGTTGTTTTATTTTATTTTAGCCAAATATCAATAACTATATTACTCACAGTATCAGGTTTCATTTTTGGTATAATCACATGGAAATTTGAAAAACCCCTGATGATTCTTGCAACTTCTTTTATTGGCTGCTTTGCTACGTTGTGCGGTAACAAACTCGCGTTTATATTGTAAATGATGCATCTTAATGCAATTTTTTTTTAAATGATCTAAAAAAAAAGTAAGGAACTGAATTTTTGTGTATTAAACAAAAGTGGAATCTTTTAGGAGTAGATATCTTTTTGAGAAGCGGATTCTCAATAGTGGTTTTCTCTGTCGTTTTGTTTCTGCGGGATGCACTTATCCTAAGCGTAAAGGGTATTAAACACATTGAAGAAACAACTTTGCCAAGGTTGCATGTAAAATCTGAGAGGAGTGAAAACGGTATGTTAAATATTATGAACTTTGAACTTCTTAATACCTATTTTACACCTTTATGTTATTTACAAACTATTCGAATATTTAGTTCTAAAAAAAAAAAAAAAATTGCAGTGACAATTTATATTATTGGTTTGAAAATCGTGCGAAATTGTTTTTAGAAACCATTTTACTAATGTCCTGGTTATTTGTTTCATTTGGTGCAGCTATCTT